>NC_134487.1:53036806-53336806 GCF_040206685.1 Ascaphus truei | reverse complement strand
ATGACGATGTGTGGTCCCACTTCTGTGGGGGCACCTCCGACCCGTAGGTGCGGGGATGATGATGTGTGGTCCCACTTCTGTGGGGGCACTGCGGACCCATAGTGAGCACCCGTGAGTTCCCCAGACCCCCATGGGAACCACCCGAGGCCCCGCAGACACCTGTGGGTTTGACCCGGGGCTCCCAGACATCCTTGGGCCTACCGTGGGGACCCAATTGTGGCCCATGGTGACCCAAGGAGACCATCTGAGGGCCATGGTGCTGGCAGGATCCACCAGCAGGCCTCCAGAACCTGTGGAATGCTGCTGGTAAACTGTAGGTCTGTCCAGGTGCCCTGCCAGCCCACCGGGGACTAGCGTGGGGCTGCATTATGAACCCTGTATGTAAAAGGATAAATCTTGTATTTATGGGGGGGGGCACAGGGGGTGGGTAATGTATTTAATAAATATAATGCTGTTTATTTTGGGTCATTGTACTGTTTTTAGTGTGAGTACTGGGGGTGGGGTGTTTCCCCAACGGTATGTGGGTAGGCCTCCCTTGTGGGTACTGACTGGGTGGTTAGGCCTCACGGGGGGGGGGGGTTAGTGTGGGAGGGTATGTAGGCATCCCAAGTGGTGGGTGAGGGTGGGTTAACCCCTTCATGACTGTAGCGGTTAATAACCGCTATGGTGATTAAGGGGTTAGGGGACATTACTTTGTACTGTATGTTTTAAATGTTGTGTCTGTTTTGCAGAAGCGGAGGGGCCATGGCCAGGATGGGGGGGGGG
Organism: Ascaphus truei; assembly: GCF_040206685.1. NCBI lineage: Eukaryota > Metazoa > Chordata > Amphibia > Anura > Ascaphidae > Ascaphus > Ascaphus truei. The sequence goes on along the minus strand of NC_134487.1, from coordinate 53,336,041 downwards.
GGTAACGGTATGTGGGTAGGGGTTGAGGGTGGTTAGACCTCACAGTATGCACATTGGGTCCCCCCCCCCTCCCCACATTTACATACACTGCACTGACAGCAGGGAGGGAGATTTACTGGTAACAGAAACATCTCTATGCCTTCAGTGTAAGCTGTTTAAAGCCCCCTCCCCCCTTATGTGTGTTTCTGTAAAATCTCTCTCCCTTCAGTGTAATCTGTTTAACAGAAACATTAGGGGGGAGGGGGCTTTAGGCCTTTACATCTCTCTCCCTTCAGAGTAATCTGTTTAACAGAAACATTAGGGGGGAGGGGCTTTAGGCCTTTACATCTCTCTCCCTTCAGTGTAATCTGTTTAACAGAAACATTAGGGGGGAGGGGGCTTTAGGCCTTTACATCTCTCTCCCTTCAGTGTAATCTGTTTAACAGAAACATTAGGGGGGAGGGGGCTTTAGGCCTTTACATCTCTCTCCCTTCAGTGTAATCTGTTTAACAGAAACATTAGGGGGGAGGGGGCTTTAAACAGATAACACTGAAGGCAGGGAGATACAGGGAATGTACTGTATTGTTCATCATGTACATTGCCATGCTGTGTATAAAGTATAAGGTTTTTTTTACAATTAGATAGATGTAATCCTTGGTATTTTAAGGGTTAGCTTTGGTTTTAAATTGAGTTTTCTGTTTGGTACTTACAGTATATATTGATTTTGGTTTACTTGATTGGTTAAAATAGTTGACTGGTTTGGAAGTGTTTGTATTTACTGTTAGAGTAGCTTGCAATTATATTGTTAACATTCATTTGCAGAATGTATATGGTGTATAGATTTTATGCATCATTTATACAATGTAAATGCAATGTACTGTGTGGATTGGAATGTTATGTTCTATATTGTAAAATCAGTTAGGATTATTAAATGGATTATTATTATTGTCTGTATAGAGAAGCGTTATTTGTAGGACAGTATGATTTTGATAACCATTCTACATGTATTTGTATATTGGTTCATCATGTGTGTATATATACTGTATACTGTATATATATATATATATATATATATATATATATATATATATATATATATATATATATATATATATATATATGTATACAGTGTATATATATACACAGTATATACTGTATATGTATAGGGATTGTTATTATATATATACTGTATATATATCCAGTATATATATACAGTATATATTTATTTCTCTTCATGTATTTATTTATTTATTTAGATTTATTTATTAATTGTGGGGCTGCTGTGTGTGTGTATTTTTTTTATTGTGGGTATCGGGGGTGGGTGAATGGGGTATTAGCCCCAACGGTGCTTGTTTAGGTCTTGCGGGGGGGTAGCGGGAGGGCTTAACCCCTTCATGACCGTAGCGGTATTAACTGCTACGGTCAGGAAGGGGTTAAGTGCACCCGCAACCCCCCCACAAGTCCTAAACTCACACCAAGGGCCAAATACCCCCCTCACCCATCCCCACTACACACAATAAAGCGGGCACGGTGGGTAAACCCCTTCATTGCCTTAGCGGCTATCCGCTATGGTAATGAAGCAGCATTTCTGTATTTTTAATAATATTGAGCAGGAGCAGGGGGGGTTCCTGAGCATTAATTTCTGGCTCAGGGAACCCCCTGCTCACTGTACAATATTATTAAAATACAGAAATGCTGCTTCTTTACCATAGCGCATAGCCGCTAAGGTAAAGAACGAGTGTTTATTTATACTGTATACTGTATGTGTTTTATTGATACTGTACATGTGCAGAGGGTCTCCAGAGCAGAACCGCACTGGTTTCAGGTCTGGGGACCCCATGCTCCCCGAGATACAGGCCCCTTTAGGGGGTGCCGGTATCCCTCTGCTCTGCTTGGTTTACAGGCCGCGATCACGTGGTCGGGCCCTTTAAACCAAGCAGAGGGATACCGGCACCCCCTAAAGGGGGCTGTATCTCGGGGAGCAGGGGGTTCCAAGACCTGAAACCAACGCGGTTCAGCTCCGGAGACCCCCTGCACATCTACACTATCAATAAAAATGTATTTCAAATGTATTTATTGTCATTTATTTATTTATTTATTTAGATTTATTTATTTATTTTTTGGCGGCTGCTGTGTGTGTGTATTTTTTTTATTGTGGGTAGCGGGGGTGGGTGAATGGGGTATTAGCCCCAACGGTGCTTGTTTAGGGCTTGCGGGGGGGTAGCGGGAGGGCTTAACCCCTTCATGACCGTAGCGGTATTAACTGCTACGGTCGTGAAGGGGTTAAGTGCACCCGCAACCCCCCCGCAAGTCCTAAACTCACACCAAGGGCCAAATACCCCCCTCACCCATCCCCACTACACACAATAAAGCGGGCACGGTGGGTTAACCCCTTCATTGCCTTAGCGGCTATCCGCTATGGTAATGAAGCAGCATTTCTGTATTTTTAATAATATTGAGCAGGAGCAGGGGGGGTCCCTGAGCATTAATTTCTGGCTCAGGGAACCCCCTGCTCACTGTACAATATTATTAAAATACAGAAATGCTGCTTCTTTACCATAGCGCATAGCCGCTAAGGTAAAGAACGAGTGTTTATTTATACTGTATACTGTATGTGTTTTATTGATACTGTACATGTGCAGAGGGTCTCCAGACCAGAACCGCACTGGTTTCAGGTCTGGGGACCCCCTGCTCCCCGAGATACAGGCCCCTTTAGGGGGTGCCGGTATCCCTCTGCTCTGCTTGGTTTACAGGCCGCGATCACGTGGTCGGGCCCTTTAAACCAAGCAGAGGGATACCGGCACCCCCTAAAGGGGTCTGTATCTCGGGGAGCAGGGGGTTCCCAGACCTGAAACCAACGCGGTTCAGCTTCCAGAGACCCCCTGCACATCTACACTATCAATAAAAATGTATTTCAAATAATTTTTAATGTGCCGATGTTTGCGCAGATAGAGAGCAGCGGCTCTCTCTCTGCTGCAAACACATCTCGCCCCCCGCTGCCCATACAGTAATATCATTTATGTATGTGCATATACAGTAATGTATGTGTACAGTACTGTATGTTAGGGCTTATAGGGGTTGTTGTTATACAGTATATATATATATATATATATATACTGTGTATATACAGTACTGTATATATATATACTGCATTACAATTCATGAATTTATGCCATCTGGTGGACACGCGAAGCATTGCAGCCTATTAAATCCTGATCATTATCATTTAACAGATCAGGCCCCCGCCAGCCAGGCATGAACCGTGGCTGGGAAGGCAAACGCAATGCGGCTTGTCAGAGGTGAGGAGCGGCGCATTCCAGGTATCTGCCAGGTACAAACTGGTCATTTGCTCGAATAAAGTGTGTCGCAGCAGTATTATAATAACACATATAATACCACACACACCTGGGGAAGGCCTCCGGCTCTACTACGATGCTATTGGCAGATGCAGAAGTTGTGTCTGACTTCCAGACAGGCCCAACTTCCAGAGCATACCTGGGGTGGATTTCAGGGAAGGCCCCAGCGGGGAGAGCAGGAGGCAACTTTCACTGCAGGGCCTTAGACAGTTTTTCCGGCTCTCACCCCATGTTGGCAGCCCTGGTCGTAGACACCCACAAATAGCTTGGCGGATACCCTGGTGCCCGTGGTTACTGCGTTGGTGACCCCCGATCTAGGTCCTCATAGTCAAGGTCCCTACTCCTAGCTAGTACCGAGCTTCCTACACCCTGGATACTTGCTGGTTTTTTCTGCCTTGTTACTTTTGACAACTTACTAAGGGGCAGATCCAGAAAGCTCTGTTAGTGACAAGGAGAAGTTAACGTCTTGTTAAGTGCTAACAGGGATCTACAAAGCTGAGTAACGATGCTCTAAGTGCGGTTTTTAGCCGTAACGAGCCATTTTGTTACTTTAACAGATGTTATTGCTAATTATATGCAAACTAGGTGTTTCCTCATATCCACAGAGCTCCGTTGACCTCCGTTATGCTTAACTTAGTCATTTAAGGTTACATTAGTTCAATCATGGCTAAACTTGTCATTACTCCTATCCAAACCCTGCATGTTTAACATCATGTTATAATAGCATTAAAGAGACATCTCACTAGCTAACAATTAATACAAGCAGTTGTTTTCCCATCCAACATTACTCATCACTCTAGCAGCTTTTTTGATAGTGTGAAGATTGAGATAATGTGTGTGGCTCAGGCTATATGAAGACAGACTATCATCACCACCATTTTGGCGCAGTAGCCATTTTGAGTGTTTGAATGTATGTATATCTGTTTATTTGTGAATGTTTGATATGTTGCAGAGTATCTCTGCTGGCTGTAACTCACTCTTGTATAATTCCTACTAGTCATGAAATTAAAATAATTGCATTCGTAAAGAGTTTTTCCTGCCTTAGACATTTTCTGCTGACCTTAGTTTTACTTATCTGACAGATACACGCAGAGGGCTAACAGGGTTACTCCTTAAATCAAGAAGTTAAGGGGCCCACATTGCGGTCGTATATAGGATAAGAATATAGCATGTGAAGCATGTTTATGTATTAATAAGGATTTTTGTATAAGTCATCATATTGTTTTCTATCTCTAAGCCAGTCCCCTTAAGGGGCGTATGACTCGTTTTGAAATGTATAAAAATGTGATGTTAAGCAATATGTTGTGAGAGGCATGAGTTCATTTTTGAATTCTCTCTCACTTGTATCTTGGTGCAGATAATCTCACGTTGATACTTTGAACCCTTGACCCATTGATATTGTTTCTACGCTTTCACAATAGGCAATAATTCCCAATAATGTTTATACTGTTAAACAGGACCACCCACCCCTCCCCCCAATCAATTTTTGTTTGTAAAAAAGTATTCAGAGAGGAAACTAATGTATAATAAACTGAACATATGTATAATGTATATACCTTCTTTATAGGCTTTTCCCCAAAAAAACTTTACTGTAATCCTTACAGTATTAAATCAGTGAAAGGCATCATAAGCTCTCTTAAAAATGTATTTATATGTGTGTGCAAAAAAAAATGTGTCTGGACACCTTAATTGTGTTTTTGACAAAGTTAAAAATACAGGAAAACAGGATTTAAATCATTTTTGTTACTTTACTTTAGTGTTAAATCACACTGTAACAACAGAACTGAAAAGGCAATACATCACAACATTGGAAAATAAACATAGTATAATATATTTAATAACATGGTGTTCCTTTGCCTTGGTGAGCAGTGGAGGCATGCAGGCAGTGCTAGTACCATCATAAGTGAGGTTCAGCTGTTGAGTAGGTTGGCTCATCTGCAGGTGTAGAAATTCCACTGAACTGTGTGACAGTTGGCATGGTAAGGCGAGATGGTTGTCTGACAACCTCTATGGCCTGTTGGATCACATTTATTAATTTTGTTCATACTGAGTTTATGATCTGCCTATGCTCTGATGACTGCCACAGACTCACAATGGTGTCTCCTGCCATCCTTTTTTAGGAGCGGTTTGTACCGACATTGCTGGCAATCGACAGCTATCAACTGCTATTGCACGATTGCAGCATTACCAATGGCAACATCCAAAGCATGAGCCTCAGTTGGAGAACGAGCAGGAGGAGGTGCCGCAGCAGGAGGAGGTGCCGCAGCAGGAGGAGGTGCCGCAGCAGGAGGAGGTGCCGCAGCAGGAGGAGGTGCCGCAGCAGGAGGAGGTGCCGTAGCAGGAGGAGGTGCCGCAGCAGGAGGAGGTGCCGCAGCAGGAGGAGGTGCCGCAGCAGGAGGAGGTGCCGCAGCAGGAGGAGGTGCCGCAGCAGCAGGAGGTGCCGCAGCAGGAGGAGGTGCCGCAGCAGGAGGAGGTGCCGCAGCAGGAGGAGGTGCCGCAGCAGGAGGAGGTGCCGCAGGAGGAGGAGGTGCCGCAGCAGGAGGAGGTGCCGCAGCAGGAGGAGGTGCCGCAGCAGGAGGAGGTGCCGCAGCAGGAGGAGGTGCCGCAGGAGGAGGAGGTGCCGCAGCAGGAGGAGGCACAGTAACAGGAATCATAGCAAGAGCAGCACCTAGAATGGCAGCAGGAGCTATAACAAGAGCAGAAACAGAAGCTACTACAGGAGCTACAACAGGAGACACAACAGGAGCCACAGCTGGAGGTTCCACCATTAAATTTAAATGAAGATCTTCTCTGGCTTTCCCTGCAAAGTATACTGCTGAGAACCGTCTCCCACTGAGGCTGGAGTTTATTATGGGATTCGGTAAGATGAGCCTATATATAGAGAACACAAATGAGTATAAGTACAAAACTGTGTCAGAATAAATATTAAATTACAGCCCATAAACTCAAAAGGGTGTGAAGTTTCAACATGCCTTTATTTTCATTCAACTGAATGAGACTAGAGGCGTGCTAAAGCTTAGCACCCTTTTGTGATTCTGGTCATATATGTGCACATTATATTCAACATGTACAGTATACCATCTGAATGGAAGTAGAAAATGTATTTATTTTGTAAAATGTTTTACCAGGAAGTAATAATGAGAGTTACCTCTCGTTTTCAAGTATGTCCTGAGCACAGAGTTATCATGACAGATACATGGTTACAAACACATAGTTACATTAAGTGAGCAAGGATATACATTATATACAAGACATTACATGCACAGTAAGAGATAGTACAGTATGTTATAGGCGTACAGTATATAACAGTTACAGACCAGATTAAAATGTAATTGTGATGGTAAAGGGGTAAACAGGCTTACAATAAAGGTTAAGCAAATCTGGTTACCCCTGAGAACTGTGGGCCCCTGGCAGCTACCTAGCACCATAAGCCATGGGCCAGGTATTATAATATGTAAAAGTTAAAGTGTCCCCTGCTTTTCCACTTTTCATGTTCCCTGTTCCCTAGACTCATGAAACTTGCTATGTGTGAGTTTTAAGTGGGATATTGTCACATTGTGCTCACCACAAACAAGACGAGACCCCGGTACTGAGATGGCAGTAGTAACAAACACCAGCCACAGGCATGGGGGCTACGTCTGGGGTGTAGGTTTGCCTTGATAGCCGGGTTAGGGATGTAGAGATCAGAGTAGTCTTTATACTTCCGAGTTCAACGTAGGAGATATCCGAAGAGTAGAAGGTACTTTTGCCGAGGTCAGGGTTGGAGAGTGGAGAGTGGTCGAGGTACAATGCCGAGTTCATGATTAGAGAGGAGCGAGGAGTCAGAGATAGCCAAGATCAGGAGCCAGAGGTTGGGGTAGTCAAAGCAAGCCGGTTCGGTACACAGAAGATCAACTGGAACAAAGCAACAGGACAGGAACAGCAAGGGTGAAAACAGGTAACAAGAATCTATGCTCAGCCAATGTTCCTGTGACATTGGTGAGCATATATAGGCTGGATCAGCCAGCCCCTAAGGGGGTGGAGAGGGTGCGTGGCGTCCACGGCAGCCGTGATAGGTCTAAGGCTTCCAAGAACAGGTGTAGCTGTTGTGCAGCTAATGAATGCTTCTTTGAGCAGGTGTAGCTGTTTGGCAGCTAGTGGATCTTGACACGGAGCTTGGGGGCGTGGTGCACGTGTCACGTGCAAGCTCCGTGCGCAGTCAGTGTGCGGCACGATCCGGGGGCGGAGCCTGAATCTGCGGCGTCGGATGACGCCATTTTGGCACGTGTGCATGCTGCGCGCATTTGGTAAAGAATGCAGTCCGTTGGCAACCTGCTCGTGCGCGGTCGTGCTCGGGAGGATGCGCGGGACGGTTGCAAGTCCGTAGACCTTACAGATATTTGAGTAGAAATGCAATTGTTTTGTTTGTAGGAGTTCAGAGCCCAAAGATACCGGTAGTCCCTTGATTCTCCCCGGCGTGCAGGCATGATTTGCCGGTACGCTGGTTGAATTACACTGGGGCTGCCCAGTGTCCCCCAGCCTCCTGGTTTTCGAGCCCAGATATCCCAGTCCTATTTCCTTTACAAATATGAGTCTCCCCAAGTGTTCCCATGTATTAAAGTATATTTTAAATAATTTGTGCTTTTACTATAAATGTCTATTCAGTCAGCCTAGGCATCCATATATGTGTCGGAGTTCAAAAAGAGACGGGATGTTGAGAGGTGTTGGGGTGCTAAGTGGCCGGGGCAGGGTGGAGTACTGGGTCTGGAGAACAGAAACCCCCTGCGGGGAGGACACTCTGGTCTGCCAGACTTAGTGGAGCCTGCCCAGTAAGTGGCAATGTGTTGACTTGGGTAAGCGGCAGATTGTTGGCGCATTTCCTATTGGTCAATTCGTATGTCCCGCCCATGGGGCATCCTGAGCCAGCTTGGCATGCCCCCTCCTCTAACATCAGCCAAGAGATGAGCCCCTGCTTCTATTGGCTAGTGGGATAGGGTTCCCGTGCTCTGATTGGTCGCTCCTCCTACCTCCATGGGATTTGGATAGCTTAGCTGAGTGTATGTAAGGAGGAAGCTGACTCAGAGAACCAGATGATCTAGTAGGTTGTGTTGATGAAGCTAGGGCGGGATTTTCAAAGTTGCTCTGTCACAAATAGCAGAGCAACCAGCTTTGTTTTGAAGCTAGGAATGTCTGCCCTGCAAAGACTAAGTCAGACGCAAGGTCCAAGTTCTCGTTTTTGAACGTAGCGGTCGCAGCTAGGAACTGAAGCCGAAAAGAGGACCAAGAAACCCGGGTGTATATCCCGGTTAAGGAAAGCCTACCAAAGCAGGCGCCCTACACCTAGTAGAGCCTAGATTTGACCCCCAGACACCCAGTAAGTGTGCTTTTACCTGTATTTTGTGTATTCATTGTGTTGTACGCGGGTTTACCCAAATAAACTGCATTTTGTTCTTACTACTGTACCTTGTTTTGCCTAGTGAATGATCCCGGTACAAATATAAATAAGTGTTAAAAGTCCTGGTCTCCCGTGACAGTAATTACATGTGTTTAAATGTTGAATAGCTTTCCTAAAGGGTGTTAAGGTTCAATGTGTCTTTAGTGTCTATGATTTGATTGTGATCTGAGCCATGGTAAAAAGTTAGAGTCATTTGTGCTAGTAGTCCTACATTGTAAAATGTGCAGAAAGTTTTTATTTGGGAACATGTCTAATAATTAACAATTGATACATTGACAGAAATGTGATCTAAAACACTGGAGAGTATACCAATGAGTAGTACAGTATATGGTTAATGATATATACAGTGATGTAAGCTAAAATAATAATCAATTCACTTACGTGACCATAGAATAATTTTTCTAAATGTCAATTCGTATACATATTTTGAAAAACTCATTATAGCAAGATAATGATTCTTATACTTGTGTGTTAATGAGATTGTACATGCTATACATTAGTTTATAATGTCCATGTAATTTTAACATTGTTGAATAATGGAGTTATGTGCTTTACATGTGTGGAGGATTATTTGGATATCGTGATTTTTTTGTTAGTCATAACGCATGATCATTTTAAGATAACTTACCAGCTTCTTTTCTCCAGGCCAGAACTCTCTACTAAAGTGGGGAGACTGACCACCCGTGAGGTTGAAATGACCTCCATCAGTCTGTGTTCGTACGGCTCAAGGTGGAGCTCCTTAGCTGCACCACCACCTGTCCTTTTTGCAGCCCTGGCATAGTTAGACAGCTTTTGCTTCATTTTCCTTTTGATGTCAGCCCATCTTTTAACATGTCAGTGGGTCTGACAGCATAGCCTAAATAGGTGATGGCATCAAGTATGTTGTTCTAGGTAGCATTTTTTTTAATGAAGTGGATGTGCGATTATGGCTATCATGCCTACACACACACCATATAAGCACCAGACTGGCCCCACACACCCATACATCACCAAATAAACGCCCAAAAACGTATACATATGTAACAACCTTCCCCCCTCTAAGGGAGATTGGTGTGTTACTGGTGTTTTGGTGCTCACCTGTTTGTTCCCAGGAGGCTGAGACTCCGCAGATGTAGTAGGGGTTGGGTGCAGGGTTATTTTCCTCAGTTTTGTGCAGCGCCTCCATCCTGCAGAGATTCATCCATACAGGAATTTTCCATCTAGCAAGAAGCACATTGCAGTACAGCAACAATGCAACTTGTCTTTTATTCTGGGTCTCACAGCACAGATACATCCTTACAGCATACACAGTCCTTCTTCTCATGAGGCATTCTGGCCCAGGGGTATCCTTCTCTCTCTCCTATGGGGAAAGGCAGAGCAGCCAGAGCCCTGGCTACTTTCTGTACTCAGAGACACCTCACCCCCTAAGGGGTAAGGCAGAACAGGACTCACTCAGAACTCTCTTCCCCCAGAGGGGACAGAACAGACCAGAACAGACTAGGGAGGGGGTCCTCACCCTTTATACCTGGGGAGGGTTTAATTCCTCTCCCCCATATCGGGGCAGGTCCAGATGACATCACAGGCCTAGTCAGATCACCCCCTTACATGTGACTCCAAAACCAGGCTTCTGCACCTGCACTTGGCAACTTACAGTAGTGTCTCTCAGGTTAGCCATCTCACATGCAAGCCCATGTGCAAGAGACTTAACCTAAGCACTGTTGGATGATACTAAACAGACAGCACCTAGGGCAAAGGATATTAGTAGCCAGGGGCTACATGGGTACACATACACCAGATGAATCCCCCATTTTCCATACATGTAGCAAATTAATCCCCCCACATACATCAAATGAATCCCCTACTTCTCATAACTACACAAAGTAACCCCCTACATGTACCAAATTAACCCCCACATTGCCCATACATAATAGCCCAATTAAGCCCGCCCTCCAACAAACAATTAGTGCATGCACCAAAGTAAAACATGATAATCAGCACAGACTCTTCTAAAAACAGATTATTTTATTACCACCTTTAGGTATCTTTTAATTTTTTTGACCAATGTTTGTCTGTGTCACCTTGGTGGAAGGCACATTCTGCTACTACTAGCACTACTTATTTTATTTGTGTATGATGTATTTAATAAAATTATGTTTTAGATGTAGCAGAGTATACCTCTTGGCATCTGGGGGTGCATTTTCCCTTAGGCCCAAGAGAAGCTCCATTGATCGTAGTTTGTGCACTGTAGGGTGGCCCATAGCTAAGGACCTTCCCAGAAGTGAGGATTCGGTGACAACGTGGAGTGGGACGGACGCCGGTGGAAACCTCCGAGCCCTTCACGGACCATGTGTGCGGCTGCCGGTGGTAAGGAGTGAGGGGAGTTTTGTTGGAGGCCCTGCATCGTGGGACACTGCATCTGCCTCCATAAAGGGAGTCGGGCCAACGTTGCCCAAGCTTGAGAGGAAAGGTACCCAACTGTGGATCAACAAAATAAGGGGGGTAGTGCTACCTCTCACACGTTCCTGGACATTGTGTGTAACACGTTACATCCATATATATCTGGGTTTGGCCTAGAAGGAGGAATAGGGTGTTCTGATATTCTCCCTGTAAGAGGAGAGGGGATTGTCATTTGGGTACAACATTTACTATTGTTCACATATGTACAGTATGTTGTGTGTGTTGTATTATGTTTATACCATGAGGGTAAAGTTTCCTGTTGGTTTATCTTATTGTGCGAGTGATTATTACAAGGGGTTATAATTTCCTGTCTGTGGCCGGATCCTCACAGGTGGAGGTACTGCACCCTACACCCAAAGCTCCGTATGTGCGGAGGCTCAGGCTCCTGTATACCAAGCAGGTGAGCACCACAGCACCATAACACCTATTTACCAGCAAATCTCCCTTAGGGGGGGAAAGGGGTGTTACAGTGGCGGCCAGCTTTAATCTAAAGCGGCTGCCTCCGCGGGTATTTTTAACCCGCGGACGGCGCGCGGCTATCTTCTGCCGTTTTCGGCCGGTTTTCCAGCGCCTCGGGCGCTTTCAATAATAAGCGCCATTAGCGCTTATCTATTGAAGCGGCCGCCGCACGGGAAACTCTGATTCAAATCAGAGAAAAGCCACGCGGTTGGCCCGCATTTAACCCGGCAAGCTTTAGAATAAAGCTGGCCGGGACAGTACATAGATCACCCATACCTTTGAAACATTGGTATGCTGTGATTATCGTTTTTGACCACAACATTGTAGCCACTACACAGCATTCTTTATCTTTCCAGCTTTCCTCTGGAGGTTACATTGATTCCCATTTTCTCGCGTGATACTTTTAGGCTGCGCTTATAGTGCCGGCGACGGCGACAGCGACGGGACGTCGCTTCAAAAGGGGCGACAGCGACGGAGCGATGGAATGACGAAGAGACATGAATCTCTATAGTCAGTAGAATTTGATTTTTACAGAGATGTCTCCTCATGTGACAGACTGTAACCGAGCAGATAGCTTCTGATCTGATGCAGGGGGAGGGGAAATGTGTCTGTGTGTGAGTGCAGGGAGAGGGGGGGGTGTGGGATTGTGTGTGAGGGTGGATTGTGTGTGTGTGGGATTGTGGGATTGTGTGTGATTGTGAGTGTTTTTGTGTGGGATTGTGTATGTGTATTTGTGTGGAATTGTGAGTGTGTGTGATTGATTGTGCGGGATTGTGAGTGTGTGTGATTGATTGTGTGGGATTGTGAGTGTGTGTGATTGATTGTGTGGGATTGTGTGTGTGTGTGTGTGTGTGTGAGAGGGGATTGTGTGTGTGTGCTAGGGGGGATTGTGTGATTGTGTGTGTGGGATTGTTATTGTGGGAATGTGGGAGTCATTGTGTGTTTGTGTGTGATTGTGTGTTTGTGTGTGACTGTGTGTTTGTGAGTGATTGTGTGTGTGAGATCAGGGCCGCCAACAGAAATCATGGGGCCCAGGACAATTGAAAGGTGCAGACCCCTCCCAACCCATAGCGCACCTACCACGGAAATATTTTTTTAAAGGGTAACTTTTACTTAGCCCCCCAATACATACAAAAACACACCCCACCAATACATCTAAAAATACTCCACTCCCCCCCAATACATCTACAAATATACCCCACTAACCCCCAATACATCTACAAATATACCCCACTCCCCCCCAATACATATATAAAATACACCCCCAATACATATACAAATCAGGCTTGCCTTGGGGATTATCACAGGTCGGGCCGGTGGCTGCAGGGGGAGGGCGGTGTGGTGGTGGGGGGGGCAGTGCCTGGCAATGGGGTGGGGGCAGTGGCGGGGGCCCAGCATCTGGCGGGCTCTGGGGGGGTGGTGGCGGGGGCCCGGCGGCTGGCGGAACTGCGGGGGGCGGTGGGTGGCGGTACCTTGGCGGCTGGGGGGACTGCGGGGCTGGCAGTGGCAAGGGCCTGGCTGCAGATCACAGCAGTTGCTGCCGGCCCTGCCCCGCTGCAGGCAACTCTGTCCCACATTGGCTGCTCGTGTGTGCGCCGGGCCTCCCTCTCACACCGGCAAGGCGGAAGCTTAGCCCAACTGACTTCCGCCGCTGCCGACCCGGCACCGGGTGCAGCGCTTTATTATTGGGGTTGTATTTTTATATGTATTGGGGGGTGGGGGTGTATTTTTATACTGCTGCGGCCAGCTTTAAGCTAACAAATGCCCGTAATTTTCCGGGGCTTTTTTCGGCTGGCGCCGAACTTGGCCGCGCCCCAGCCGCATCTTCCCTTCCTCCCTTCCTCCGGTCCGCGACCCCTGGCTTCTCCGCCTCTGCTTCCCCTGATCCCCCCACATCCCCCACACATACAGCGTGAGCCCCAGCGTCACGGATGCCTTCGGGATGCCGGCGGAACGGAGGCAACGGAGGCACCAGTGCCGCGCGGTCGCGCAGCACGGATCGGGGAAAAAACACGCCTGCATGCGGTTTTAAATTACCCGCGGTGGCGGCCGCTTTTAACTCAGGGTGGCCGCCACTGTATGTATTGGGTGGTTGGGGGTGTATTTTTATATGTATTGGGGTGTTAAGTAAAAGTTGTACGCTAAAAAAAAATTCTGTGGTAGGTGCACTGTGGGTTGGGGGGGAGGGGGCTGCTTATTTCATTTGAAAAGCCAGGGTGTGCAGCACACAGCAAAGATAGAGAGAGCAGGCCTTGCAATAACAGTCCTTTATTGATGGGTCATATGGGTGTGGGACAGCAGCAAACCTTCAACGCGTTTCGTTCAAAGAACTTTATCAAGAAGTGCTGTATGATCAACAGTTTAAATGCAGCTGACTGCCTTGATTTCGTGCCAAACAGTGACGTCACTAAGCGTCATCAGCCAATGAAAAATGTATACTCTGCGCATGCGCCCCGCGCCAGAGTATTCAGAGATTCTCTGCTCATACCAGCCGTGCTCAATCATGAGCGGCACGCCTCTCAGGGCGGCCTCATCACTAAGAGCACGCCTCTGGCAATTGCAGAGGAACACCTCCTCCTCCCCGCTCGGCACATGTGCTGGTAAAAGATTGTATATTCTCCCCAGTTCTACACAGCGACCATGAAGGTGGCTTATGTCCAGATACTGGCAATTGTGCTATAATTATACACATATATATACTGTATGAGGAGAATCCACACACATACATACATATACTGGGGAATCACTAGACAGTCAGCTGCATTATATAATACATAAACAAGTGCAGTCAATTGTAAAACAAAATATATATGAAAAAAATATATAAATAAATACAAGTAAATACAAGAAAAGATATTAGAAAAGATTTTTTTTTAAAACTTATTGAATATAAGAAAAAATGCATATATCAAAACAATTATATGTTAAAAAAAAAACTATTATACCAAAATAAATTTATTAATTAAAAAATGCTAAAAGAGCAATGTTAAAACATAATTAAAGGAAGAAAGAATTGCTATTAAGACTTTGCAGGATAATCCCATGCTAGTCATTAAGAATGCAGATAAAGGGGGTGCTGTGGTGGTTCAGAGTAGGACTGACTACTTCAAGGAAGCTTTCCGCCAACTTGGAAATGTGTCCTCCTACTCTGGACTACCACGGGACCCCACAAACTGTTTTTTGAAGGAACTCCTTGAGTTGGTAGATCTGGGGACAGCTACACATGTATTGACAAAACATGAAACAGATTTCATTATTAATCTCCATCCTGTCATTCCCATATACCACCATCTCCCAAATATCTACAAGACTTTGGTCGACTCTCCTGGTCGGCCAATAGTCTCCAGTATTGGATCTTTGGGAGATGGTCTGTCTCAATATGTGAATGCATATTTACAGCCCTTTGTAAGGGCACTGCCGTCCTTCATTTTGGATTCAGGGGATTTGCTCACAAAATTCCAAAAAATCACATGGAATCAGGATTACTTGTGGGTTTCTATGGATGTGGTCTCCCTATATTCGATCATCCAGCACGATCTGGGTATGACAGCTGTCCGCCATTTTATAGAGTGCCCAGGTAGTTCAATACTTACAACCACATTTATTATGGAATCAATACTTTTTTTACTCACTCACAATTATTTTCTTTTTGAGCACAAATTTTATTTGCAACTTCGGGGTACGGCAATGGGGACAAGTTTTGCCCCCTCCTATGCCAATCTTTTTATGGAGTGGTGGGAGAATAATTTCATCTATAGTAGCACAAACACATATAGGCACAATATTATTTTTTATAAACGTTTCATTGATGACCTTATTTTTATTTGGCACGGGAGCACTGACACTTTATTAGAATTTATTAATTACCTAAATGATAACACTTTAGATATTCACCTTACTATTAATTATCATTCACATCATATTAGCTACCTGGACATTCTCTTTTACATAGACATTAATCAAAAGATACAATCTGATGTTTATAAGAAACCCAATTCTAGGAACTCATTTCTGAGAGCGGACAGCTGTCACCCCAGATCTGTGATTAAGGGAATACCCAAGGGTCAGTACCTTAGGCTGAGGAGAAATTGCTCAACCTTTAGCGATTTTATGACTCAGTCTGGGGAACTGACAAATAAATTTGTTGAGAGGGGATATGATCGTGAGACCCTCCAAGCCACACTGCAAGAAGTTACAGAAATTGAGCGTGAAACTGTATTGCCGTCTGGATCCAAAATGAGGGATGGCTCACACATTAATTCTCTGAAAGGTACAAAAAGAGAAACTAAGGAAGATAGGATCTGTCCTTTGTTTATTTCCCAATTCAATAAATCTAGTAATCAAGTAAACAAAATTGTTAATAAACATTGGGAACTACTAAAAATGGATCCTATACTTCGTGAATACACAGAGAAGGGCCCAAAATTCGTATACAGAAGAGCCAAGACATTGGCAACATTCCTATCACCCAGCGTGATATCCACGCCTGTGAAAGATTCAGATCGTTTTTTGACCAAAGGATCCTTTAGATGCAATCATTGCAACATGTGTCAATTCATGAAGCCTGCTCGGCATGTCTTTTCCCAGAGTCCACACAAACGATACACTATACACAATTTTATCAATTGTAACACCACTTTTGTAGTGTATCTTATCACTTGTGGCTGTGGGAAGAGATATGTTGGCAGGACTACAAGGGCATTAAAGACAAGGATGCAGGAACATTGCAGATTAATTCGCAAACAAGACACTGAGCATCCTGTGTCTAAGCATTTTTCGGAATGCAGACAGGGAGGCATCAATAGCTTCTCATTCATGGGTATTGAGAGGATAATTAAAAAAGAAAGAGGGGGAAACACTGTAAAAATATTAGACTGTAGAGAATCCTACTGGATATTCACATTAAAAACAAGGTACCCAGACGGGATGAATGTGGAATGGAATATTAACCACTTTCTGAAATCAGAACTATTTGGTATTCCAATAAAGACCCAAAAGAGATACATAATATTTATTAATATCAACAAACAATATACACATATTTTCTGTTTATTGTTTTTTTTTCTAAAAGTGATTGGGTCAAAAGTCTAAAAGGATTATCTAGCATCTCTCAAATATTCTATTAGGATTTATTTACATTTACAATACACTACAAATGTTACTCTAGGTCATTCTCAAAGGATCTTCTCCTTGATACAAGACTTACATTTAATAAATACTCTGTTTATTTTAGCAAATTTGTTTCCATTTGGTCTAAGTAGATTGTATTGAAGGCATTTGAAGAAAATGTATATTGCCTCAATCTATTTATGATAAACTGAAGCCATGCTTAATAATATGTTCTCATCTATTCATCCACGATATAGAATTATCAACTTAGAAGTTTGTTCCATATATAAATTTATAAGCCTTCTATATGGCACTACACATTATATGAATGTATAAATAAATTTCATGTTAATGCAATATGACCTCCATTTCATCAATAGGGGCACACATTTTGCTGTTGTCTATATACAGGTATAAGATATATTTACTGCACCGACACACTTTATTCGAGCAAATACCCAGTATGTACCTGGCAGATACCTGGAATGCGCCGCTCCTCACCTCTGACAAGCCCCGTTGCGTTTGCCTTCCCAGCCTGGGTTCATGCCTGGCTGACGGGCGGCTGATCTGTTAAATGATAATGATTAGGATTTAATAGGCTGCAATGCTTCGCGTGTCTACCAGATGGCATAAATTCATGAATTGTAATGCAGTATATATATATATACTGTGCAGTATTGCAGCCAGCGGGAATAAAATGCTTCAATCCCTGCCTGGAAAATAACCCAATATACTCGGGCAGAAAACAGTCACAAACCTCAATACACCCGGGTATACCCGAATTCGTGGGACTAGCCGAGCTCGAATAAAGTGTGTCACCAGTGTACACCTTTTTAATTATGTTTTAACATTGCTCTTTTAGCATTTTTTAATTAATACATTTATTTTGGTATAATAGTTTTTTTTAACATATAATTGTTTTGATATATGCATTTTTTCTTATATTCAATAAGTTTAAAAAAAAAAAATCTTTTCTAATATCTTTTCTTGTATTTACTTGTATTTATTTATATATTTTTTTCATATATATTTTGTTTTACAATTGACTGCACTTGTTTATGTATTATATAATGCAGCTGACTGTCTAGTGATTCCCCAGTATATGTATGTATGTGTGTGGATTCTCCTCATACAGTATATATGTGTATAATTATAGCACAATTGCCAGTATCTGGACATAAGCCACCTTCATGGTCGCTGTGTAGAACTGGGGAGAATATACAATCTTTTACCAGCACATGTGCCGAGCGGGGAGGAGGAGGTGTTCCTCTGCAATTGCCAGAGGCGTGCTCTTAGTGATGAGGCCGCCCTGAGAGGCGTGCCGCTCATGATTGAGCACGGCTGGTATGAGCAGGGAATCTCTGAATACTCTGGTGCGGGGCGCATGTGCAGAGTATACATTTTTAATTGGCTGATGACGCTTAGTGACGTCACTGTTTGGCGCGAAATCAAGGCAGTCAGCTGCATTTAAACTTTGATCATACTATGTACAGCACTTCTTGATAAAGTTCTTTGAACGAAACGCGTTGAAGGTTTGCTGCTGTCCCACACCCATATGACCCATCAATAAAGGACTGTTATTGCAAGACCTGTTCTCTCTATCTTTGCTGTGCGCTGCAAACCCTGGCTTTTGGAATCTTTATCCCACTTCAGCTGCACGCTCTGGAAGGGAGACACTGGGAAAAAGCAAATATCGTGAGTACATTACCTGGGGCTAACCCAATGAGGAAGGGGGGGGTGTCTTTGGACAACCCACCCCAACCTTCAGGGTACCTTATGCCCTCTTAAGGCTTAGTACTGCTACTTTTATTCATATATACCCAGTTTATGCTCCCTTCCATCACATACGGTCCCAGCACTTTCTGAGCACCATTCCACAAACAAACTGCTTATTTCATTTGTCCTGGGCCCCATGATTTCTGTTGGTGGCTCTGATTGTATGTGTGTGTGTGTGTGTGTCTGTGTGTTTTTCAAGTGAAACACACTATATGAACAATTTTAAAATAGTAAATTCTCCCGTAATTTAAAGTAAAAGTACTGTAAATTCAGCATACAAACAGAAATTGCAACTCCTCTCCATTTCAGCCTTCCCCCGTGCTCTTGTCCCCGCCCCTCTGCCTTCTGTCACTCCCCTTGTAGCTAGATACGTCTCCCAAACTCAAATTACAACTTTCGCTTGGGCTACGGAGACGGGAGACGTCATCCGTAGCCGTAGCTGTAGCCGGCACTATAAGCGCAGCCTAATTACAGTAGCTCTATAATACTGTATAGCTTGGGGTTTGAGTGCATTTTTTGAAGAAGTCTTCTCTTCGTGCTTCTTATGTTAATCAGTTAGATGCAAATATCATACTATAAAGCCGAACCCTTACAGTGTGACTTAACATACAGACACAATAATAGCAAAATTATAAAAAAAATTAAAAAAAAAAAAACAATAAATCCATATTGCAATGTCTTGTATATAATGTATACCCTGTTCATTTATGTAACTGTACTTGTTACCATGTATTATTTGTTTTACTCTGTGCCCAGGACATACTTGAAAACGAGAGGTAACTCTCAATGTAAAACTTCCTGGTAAAATATTTTATAAATAAAATAAATAAATAAATAAAGCACAATATACTATTCAAGGCAAAGTGTGGCTGAAGCAAGTGATTACAACATAATAATAGGTTACATTATATTGTTACAGTGCATCCAACACAGAGTATAAACAAACTCAAGTATTAAACAATTTTGAATACTGGTTACTGTAATAAAGTGTCCAACAGCTATATTTAATTTAGACATTATTAGCTATGAAGGAATCAGCTAGTTAAATAGTCAAAGTTTGACAATAGTTTTTTTTATTACAAACATATCTGGAGTTTATACTCAAGAATACACTGCAGCATTAATGTTACAATGCTAACAATAAATGAGGAAATAAATGTACATAGTGAAACCTAAGTCTGTAAGACAAAGGAGACTTTGGTTATATCCTTTGATCAAATAATGACAAACCTGCAAATCAATGCTTATGCTTAGTTTATTAACCCCTTCAGGGTATATTTCACAGAACATTTGTATGCAGTTAGTATAGGGACCTGCTATTGAGACTTACCTTGACATTGGTTTGCAGGCTTGTCATTATTTGATCAAAGGATGTAACCAAAAGTTTCCTTTGTCTTACAGACTTAGGTTTCACTATGTATATTTATTTCTCCATTTATTGATAGATCAATGGGAGAAGTGCAGGGATTCCCTTTGTTTTTTCACATATGTATGGCCAATCTTTTCACCAGCAGCATGCTCCTTACACGGAGAAGCGCAGTGAATATATATATATATATATATATATATATATATATATATATATATATTAATGTTACAATGACATAGGACAGCAAGAACTGATTTGACAGTGATATCATCAAAGCACAGATGTACATCAGAGCTGTAATTGTAACACAATTTGCATATAGCTGCATACATAATGAAACATGCAGAACACAGTTAGATTCATAGTACAAATATTGTGAACAAACTAGTATTCATAGTCTATTCATATAGCACTGGGTATACTGTGGTTTTGTCACTTGAAAATAGTAACAAAGATCCCAAAGTAGTTTTTGTGATATGGAATTAATGCATAAAGCCATGATTTATACTTACATCAGTCATGTATGCCAGTCTAGTTGTTTTGTTGAAGAAAAATGGTAAACTCCTAGTTCCAAGTGCCTAGATGTACCACTCGATCCTAAATGTACTCCAGAGCATCATCAGCATACAGTATCTGAATATTTTTGAGTCAACTGTATACCAGTCGCTAGTATTAGCCATCGTGCTGTCTGGTTCACCAGTAATCTGCATACAGCATACATCATTATTAATGATATGAAATATTATATTGATTTGTTCTCCAACGTGAGTTACTGTATAATCCAAAACTGAGAAATGCTAACTGTAACGGCACACTCAATAGTAAAGGAAGACATGGGCCAAACGGATGGTGACCCTGGCTCCATGAGCAGTTGTGCTCTGGTCTCTCAGCAGTTCAAGTTAGTAGAAAAGGTTTGACTGGCTCCCAACTACAGATACAGTATGTTTTTACCCTGAAGTTATGAGACAGTTACTGCCCCATACATATGTAGCCAGGTACTCCTTGGGCTACTAATTTCCCTGCCTAACACATATATCCTGGTAACAGCGCAAGCAGTGTTAGGGTTAAATCTATGCCCTATTGCAGTAAATAGCTCCCTAGATTGACGGGGGGAGGGGGGTATGTGCCTAAGGCCTAGGTACTGCCCACACCGGGGCTTACCTGGGTCCCTCCCCTGTAACAAAAAGGAGCTGCAGCTCAAATTCATTCTCTCTGTCTCTTTCATTCCTCAGTGAGAGAGGTGTGTCTTATCCTCTCCCCTCTGGGGGAGAGGAGTGTGTTCTATCCTGGCCAGGGACCTGGTTTCAGGCCTTCCCTCTCGCAGGGGAGTGGAAGAAGCTACCCCATGCTCCACCAGTGAGTGTGGGAGATCGGGATGGACCTTTTGGGCCTC
Source organism: Ascaphus truei (assembly GCF_040206685.1). Lineage (NCBI taxonomy): Eukaryota > Metazoa > Chordata > Amphibia > Anura > Ascaphidae > Ascaphus > Ascaphus truei. The sequence continues at coordinate 53,314,730 of NC_134487.1, read as the reverse complement.
AAGCCCTGGGGGTTGATTCGAGGGACCAAAGAAAGAAGAGTGTGCTGTAATGTATGCTGTGTACTGCTGTACAAGAAAAAAGAGCCAGTTATCTGTTTTTATACTCCTGCCTGAGGCTGTAGTCTGTCAGGGGGAGGGTGAGAGTGTTTTCTACAGGGCCATGATAGGCCCTGTGGGAATGGAGGCGCTGTACCATGGGAGAAGAGAGCTGCGGATCACCAAAATCCTGGCCTGTTGATTCCCCTACTATAATTGGTGGAAGCTCCGGGCCTTCTGTATACCACAACACTGTGTAACAGTGTAACAGTGAGATCTCCCGTCGGGTGGGGGAACACCGGTTACACATACATAAGTATAAATATACTTGTGCTTTAATGGCCACAATTGCCCATTCAGTTGTATGTACGTTAACATATTAACAGTGATGTTTTCTTTTTCTTGCCCAATGGAATAAAACAGACCCCAGTTTGTTTAGACTGATGTGTAAATACAGCTCAACCCCCTTATAACGCTGTGCTTGGGTCCAAAGAATAACATCGCGATATAAGCAGATCTCGTTAGAAATAATGTACAATTGTATGCATTGTACAATAAAGTATTTAAGACACCAATAATCGTGTTGTAAAGTATTCATAAATACAAAAATTGGGAGCCACTCTTGCATCGCGTTATAAGCGGGTTCGCGTTGTAACAGATTGCGTTATAACGGGGTTGAGCTGTAGTGACGGTGGCAAAGAGAAGGCAGTAAGTTACTTATTCCCTTGGGCCTAACTTAGGTAAGTTGCAGTTCCAAAAATTAGATAGTGAAGTACAATATTTTATAATGTGGAAAAAAAATGAGTGAGGGAAAAAGGCCCAATGGAAGAGAAATATACAGTATGAGGAGTGCTGGCTATCTCGTTTATAAGTGTAACCCTCTTTCACCCCATCCGACATGAGATTGGGGGGGGTACACTCCTTCTGGTTACTGTACACGGTATTGGAGCTGTGACCTGCTGGCAAACAGGAGGGCTGAGGGCTCCGCGGTGTTGTGGGGAGAGCCCAGGACAGGGAACAGGGGATGGTGTGGGACAGGTTACCTTGTTAGCCAGGACAGGGAACAGGGGATGGTGTGGGACAGGTTACCTTGTTCTTGTTCTCTAGGGTGCACAGCGCCTCCAGCCAGTAGGGATCCCCTGGGGTCTCCAGAGGAGAGACCCCCACTGACACTCCATCCTTCTCACACCAGGAACAGTGACACACACAGCAGCTTCTTTTCTGTTGGTCTTTATTCAGAGCAGCATACACAGCATACAGCAGAACATCATAGGCCTGATCTTGCTTCTCTGCCGTCTGCTTATGGCAGCTTAACTCCCCCCCCCCTCCTTACCAAGGTGGGGCAAGGGGGAGAACTATTCTCTGTCAGCTCTCCTCAATCTCTTCTCTCTGACTACGCCTCATCCTAACTGATTTTAGGAAAACATGTCTCAATTTGAATATCCTCAGGGAGTGTCTCTAGCTTTGAATCATTACAACTCAAAGCTGGAAACCGATTAGCTCACACACATCAGGGGGTGGTCCAACCCATATCCACCCTTTGGATTAACATGCTCAAAGGTTGCTTAAGCCTGCCCCCGAATATTGCTATAATACTCAGAGCTGAAATGCAAACAGGCTAACTGAAGGAATTAACCTTTCCACTGCCTGTTCTAACTGGACTGACAGAGGAAAGGCCCAGAATTAGCAATAGCTGCCGTAGGCCAGGCTATATAAGTAATACTGTACATGGCTGACATGTTTTAAGCAATGTTCAATGGCTGTAGATTTGGCAATGGCTGATGTCATTGCAACATACCAATGAAGTTAAAGCATAACAAGGAAAACAAAATCAACATCTGGATATTCTATATCATTTTCAGTTGATTTACCATATTACATGAACAAAAGCTCCCATCTCATTTTTGAGATATAAATCTACAATATGTACATGATTGGCCATATGGGCATCATAACTCCAGGAGACAGAACTAAAATAAATACAAAGAGGTCAATCAAAATGTGTAAAGTTGAAATTATACAGTATTTTTCCTTTGCTTTCATCTTTTGCATTTAGAATTGAGTCATCTTGCAACAGATTCCAAACAATAACCGTTAAAATATGAATGAAATAACAAATGACATATGGCTAAAAGCATTAAAAAAAAATCATTATTTTCTTTTCAGTAACTTTTGTCATACGGTATAGAATCAAAGATTACTTTATTTATACACATAGAGATATACCTCAACACGTCTGTAAAATCTTCAATGCCCTATAGTCAAAGCAATTTAAACTTGCATGACAGTTTCCATACAGTACTTATTCATTTGAAGTTTTGCTTACTTGTCCATAACATGGCCAAAAACAACACACCATAGAGTATAATATTTCAGAAGAAAGCATTTAAAATCTAAAGTCCAAAACATCCTTTGTAGCTGTGCATGCAAACAAATCACTAATTTTGTTATATTGACTAACTTTTGTTATACTGAAGGAATCAGATGGTTATACTGTATTAATGCACGTAAACGTTCAAAGTTTATAGGGCAAATAAACATTACTAACATTTAGTTAAACTTGGATTCAAAAGCATATTGAGAGCATAGAGGTATCATGATTCAGATAGATTAGTCAAACAATGTGCAGCAAGAAGTAAGGTGTATTCCTTTTTCACCCAATTTCCAATTTTAAGCACTACAAAATGTCACTTTGCAGTGATAATCTTTTTAACACTAATGTCACCTTTGTTGTGGATTCAGATTAAAGTTAAACAAGCTCAGCTATTAATGTTACATAAAGGGTGTTACATTATGTGGGTCTAAGGACTTCAAACATAAAATATATTGTATTTCCTGGAGGGGTATATTTTACGAGGATTTGTGCACCTGATTAAGGCTTTCGCTTTTTTTTTATCTCACTATTATAGTATCCATAGATTTGTTTTAAAGTGTTTATACTTTATAGCAGGGTTAATCAACTGAAGTCCTTAAGGGCTACCAACAGGTCAGATTTTCAGAATATCCCTGCTTCAGCACAGATGGCTCAGTCAGTGGCTTAGTCAAAGACTGAGCCACTGATTGAACAACCTGTGCTGCAGAAGGGATATCCTCAATACCTGGAAACAAAAGAAAACAGCGCTCAACGCCAAATGGTGAAGCAAGTTCAACAATATAATTCAAATTAAAGGGGTAATATATCTGCGTACATAATAAAGGTTGGTAAAGTGCATTTAGTGTGTATCACACTGTTTACCACTCGGCAGCTGTTGTCAGGAGAGTCAGGTGCTTGCTTCTCTCAGCTAGTGCCACTCCGTTGGTTCTGGGGCAGGACGTCAATCTTTTGCTCCCAAGGGGGTTTCCTTTCACGCAGCCAGGTTCAGCTGAAGGTATTGGTGCTCGGTGAGATCACTCCGGCTTCCAGGCCGTCTGGAGCAGCTCCTATACCTCAGCAGGTGGATCCTCTGCACGGAGGTTAGACCGCAGCTTGCAGGGGCACACTCGGCGTGCCACGATGCCGCTCCGTCGCGGGACGCTGTGTGATGACGTCCCTGTCTCCACAGTAGTGGAGGTCTAACCTCCGTGCAGAGGATCCATCTGCTGAGGTATAGGAGCTGCTCCAGACGGCCTGGAAGCCGGAGTGATCTCACCGAGCACCAATACCTTCAGCTGAACCTGGCTGCGTGAAAGGAAACCCCCTTGGGAGCAAAAGATTGACGTCCTGCCCCAGAACCAACGGAGTGGCACTAGCTGAGAGAAGCAAGCACCTGACTCTCCTGACAACAGCTGCCGAGTGGTAAACAGTGTGATACACACTAAATGCACTTTACCAACCTTTATTATGTACGCAGATATATTACCCCTTTAATTTGAATTATATTGTTGAACTTGCTTCACCATTTGGCGTTGTGCGCTGTTTTCTTTTGTTTCCATTTTCTTAGTGTGTGTGGGGTGCTGAGCCACTCCCTGTGTTTATAGCAGCAGGCGCCTGTATCCTCAACACGGTTATGTGATACAATTTATTTATTTTTTATGTATCTCACTGTGGGAGCTGTGGTATAATCCTTTATCACATATTTAACGGTTTAGTCACTGCACTGTGTATATTCATATACTATAAAACCTAGTAGTTAGTTAGGTAGCTGCGCACAGTATTTATTTCGTTTTTTTAATTTCTCTCCTCAATACCTGACCTGTTGGAAGCCCTTGAGGACTTCAGTTGATTACCCCTTCTGTAGATCATACATATCATAGAGATTTCCCTTCACATTTTCACAAATCTGGAAATATTAGACAAATACACTGTACATCTAACTCAAGATTATTCATAAATTCACAGAAAACTTTGTTTTTCATATGCAGACAGAGCCACAAGAAGCTGTGGGAGTTTTTTGGAGTTTAATACTATAAGGCCATAATGAGTAACAGATTTCAGTCTTCATGCTAATTAAAATCTTATGAATGCAAATTACAAAACAAAAACAAAGCTGTTCTAGGTAAAATCAAGACATTTGTGATTTATGAATGCAATTAGGTTTTCAAAGAAAAGCATAGCTGAATGTAGTCATTTATCCTTAAAATCCAGTAATGCTTTGGAATGAAGAGCAGCTGCATTGTATAGGTTCAATACTAGTGTGCTGTTAAACCCCTGTAACAAAACATTATATAATATGTCTTGTGCATCAACGGTTACTCAAAAAATACATCTTTCTAAACAAATACAGTAAACTCCTGTCTTCGTCCTTGTATAAGCACTGACTTTCCTATTCAATATAGAGAGAAGTACAATAACCCACTGATTTGCATGAATAAAAGATAATGCAGTGTTATCGGTAATTTCTCTCACATCTCATTATAATGTATAGGGGCCAAATTGGAAATGTTTTCCCTTATTCTCTTTGTGGCATTTTCCACTGTGCATTTGTACCAGGCAATATTTCAGAGAGAATGCATGGGTTCCTTCATTACATAGTTACATAGTAGATGAGGTTGAAAAAAGATATGCTAAATTTATACAACAGATACTTTATCCTATATCTATACTTACTTATTAATCCAGAGGAAGGCAAGCAAAAAACCCCAGTGACATATCATCCAATGAAATCTCATAAGGGGAAAAATAAATTCCTTCCTGATTCCAAGAATTGGCAATCGGATTACTCCCTGGATCAACATCCTTCCCATGTTTATTTATTTGGTATATCCCTGTATACCTTTCCTTTCTAAAAAAGATGTCTAACCTTTTTTTTAAATATATCTATTGTATCTGAAATCACAGTCTCCATTGGTAATGAATTCCAGATTTTAACTGCCCTTATTGTAAAGAACCCTTTCCTTTGTTGCTGGTAAAATCTCCTTTCCTCCATTTTTAAGGGATGACCCTGAGTCATTTGTACTGTCCTTGGGATAAATAGTTAATTTGAAAGCTCCTTGTACTGTCCCTGAATATATTTGTATATCGTTATCATATCCCCTTTTAGACACCTATTTTCTAATGTCAATAAATCTAATTTTGCTTGCCTCTCCGCATAAATTAGATTGTCCATTCCCTTTATTACTTTGGTGGCTCTTCTCTGCACTCTCTCTAGTTCCATAATGTCTTTCCTAAGGAGTGGTGCCCATCATTGTACTTCATATTCAAGGTGTGGTCTTACTAATGCTTTATAAAGGAGCATAATTATGTTTACTTCCCTTCCATCCATTGCCAGTTTAATGCAAGATAAGATCTTGTTTGCCTTTGCAGCTACTGCATGACTTTGGGCACTATTGCTAAGCCTGCTGTCTACAAGCACTCCTAAATCTTTCTCCATCAAGGATTCCTCTAATTTATCACCATTTAATTTGTAAGTTGCCTGTTTATTCTTGCTTCCCAAATGCATAACCTTACATTTATCTGTATTAAGCCTCATCTGCCATTTACCTGCCCATGTTTCCAGTTTCTCTAAGTCCTTCTGGAGAGAAATTACATCCTGTTTTGATTCTACTTCTCAATGCCAACCTCAAGGTCATTAATAAACAAGTTAAAAAGCAGGAGTCCCAGTACCGATCCCTTAGGTACTCCACTCACGACCTTAGCCCAACCTGAAACAGTCCTATTTATGACAAACCTCTGTTGTCTATCCTTCAACCAATTTTCAATCCAGGTGCATATATTTTTACTGAGTCCAATTTGCTTTATTTTGTACACCAACCAATTGTGTGGAACCGTATCAAAAGCCTTTGCAAAATCTAATTAGACCACATCAACTGCTAGTGACGGAATTAATGCCTGAGACTATTGGGAGTACCAGTGTTGAATTAAAGATTTATGTATTTTAAGGATATGATACATAATGGGAATTACTGGTTCCTAAACATAAAGAAATTCATGTTCATTCTTATCAATAAAATAGTTTTTAGTGGCAATTTTCAACATATCCCTAAATTCATTGAGATAGTCAGATGTCAGATGAGTATCCAAAAGTAAGTAGGAGATCTTGTCGGATAATAACTGATAGGCCTCCACATGATGATAACCTGGATTCTGGATAAAGATTCCGCCACCTTTGTCGGCCATCTCAAAGTTGGACTTTAAATCTTGAATTGCTGTCTTCTTCTGAATTGAGATTATGCTTGAATATATGATTATTTGAACAACACCTTAAAAAAATCTTACTCAGCCAATTTGCTAAAGGTACCAACAAATTGTCACTTTGCATGATAAGGGTAAAAAACGAAGGGGATTTGAAACCAGAATGTAATATTGGTAATACTGTATAGTTTAATCTACCAGTCGCTTTCACCCAATATATCCACTAGATCCAAGATCGTTGCAGATTTTACTGTACAAAGAATCTTCACATAAGATGGATCCTTAATGACTAGCCTGACCTACATCAGTTTTATAAAAATGTCTTTTGAGGGTAAGTTTCCGTATATATATTTTAAGATCTAATATAGATCAAAGTCCTTAGGGGAAGAGGAAGGACAAATAGATAAACCCTTTTACAATACGTTCATATGGTAAAATATAAAATTCAAATCTGACAGATTGAATATTCCAATAGATTTCGAAATACCTACATCTGGGTATATCTTTTGGATGAAGGGCTTTCTCCCTCCTGGTACTCTTCTTCTTGATACTCTATTTTTCTGCTTATTAGGCTCTCTTGGTTATACGATGTGGGGTATTCCACTATCCATGTTGATTTAATTTCTCTGAGAATAATGTTTCCTGAAAAGGTATCCCTTGTTCTTTCCCCTTTCTCAAAGGGTGGTTCCAATTGCCCAGACTCGAGGGCTGAAATCTATTATGTAAGGGTAATTCCACTCTTCCATGAATTAAATGGGATCTTCCCTCTCTCACATCATTATTATAATTATTTTTTACGATGAAATGATCTATTATTGATATTGTTTTTACCTCTAAATGGTTTTGGTTAAATGCCATCATTATTCTTAGAGGGGTACTTAGATACTCGTCTCCATCCCCGTGTGGCTTGAATCCCTATGGGGGAATAATGTATATGTATATAGTAAATGTATATATATACTGTATATAGTAACTGTTATTTTATGTTACCAAGAGTATGTTCAGTGTGTGAACGTATATGCCTATGTATGTATGGGTCCTGTAACGGGTACATCCACAAAGTAGGATCCGTTACAGGTGGAGGCGCTGACGAAGATTGTTCCAAAATACACCCCAGCGGAGGCTCAGACCTCCTGTGAGCTACAGGTATTGCACCACACGTACACCGTAGTCACATATCCTCCCGGAGGGTGGGGGTACATGTGCTACATCTACATGCAAATGTATTTGTTATTTCTATACCTGGTGTGGGTGGTAATTGTAAAGAAAGGTTAGAGAGATCTGTACGTGTTCACAAATTAAATTTGTATTGCAATATTATTAGCTCTTATACTGATTGATACCATTTGCTTTAAATTGTCACTGCTGTTTTCCCTAAAAAATGCATGTGCAACCTGCAACATAGGGCTACTGTATGTATTGTTCTCTGGAGACCTATCTGATGATCTGTGAGCCTTTATATACCTTTTCTTTTGCTGCTGTTTCATCAGGAATCCAAATAATCTGACTAATTTGTCCTTTAATGTGTGCTATATGTCAAGTACGTAAAAAAAGAAGGGCTCATTGCTTACGGGTGAAAAATTATATCATAGCTAAAAAACTTTAAGATGCTCCTGTATAGAACCAAGACAGTCACACTAAGATCTTCCTCAGATAAATATGTCAATGTTTCCAAGTGTCAAAAATTACCTTGTCGGCTCTTTAGGCTTTGAATTAATCATGTCTGCAGTATTGTACTTTCACTGTTTCAGTGATTCAATTGTAAAAACCATATCATTTATCCAGAAATGCCATGGGGCTTTTATAGAAGCTACTGGACCATTTTAATTTTACCACTGTTATGCTCCATTTGGTGACAAATAATAAATAGTAAGACCTGGAAACTATTGACAACAGACTTTTTTCCTCTCTGGTTATTATCAGTTTCATCATTTATTATACATTGTGTGATGGAGATACAAAATCATTATTGGATATATCATTAGGTCTGTTTTTAGGAGCACTCTTATGATTTACAGATACCAAAGGATAAGAGATTTCAGACAAAGGCCTCATGCAGTAAACAGCCAAAAAGCCTATTGCTATTCAGTAAGCAGCGATAAGTCGGCGATTAGGGTCGTTTTCAGCAAATTTATTTGCCAAAAAAACCCCCGCCAAACGTGCAGTGATAAGCCACTTATCGGCAGTTTTTCAAACTCGCTCAATTCTAGAAGCCACGATCAGCTAATCGAGGCTAATCGCTGCTCTAGAATTGAGATTTCTTCTCCAAATTGCTTCGCCAGAAAAAGTTGGCAAAAGGGTGTTAAGAAGCTGCCGATAAGCACCATGACCAGGGAGGCGCGAGCTCCCCCCCTCACCTAGCATTATTTCTATGTAACGTACCAAATAAAGAGAGGAAACAGTCTGGAGGTAAAATGGCCGCGGCTTTGTTTATTAATAATAAACATAATCATAACTGAGGTAGCGTGAGGCCCGTCCGCGCCAGAAAGTGCCCTCGGTGCTGGGCAATGCAAGAGGGGCACCCGGAAGTACGTCCCGGTGATCTGCCCCCTCGCTTCAACCTGCTTTACCAGCCCCGAGCCCCCTCTGGCAGGACAAGCACCTACCACCCCCCCAACTGCCGCCACCAATGGGCCTGTTTAACCCCCCCTTAAATCAGGCACGTACCGCCATACCCTCGCTCGCTGCCTCCCGACCCCTTCTGCCAAAACTCGGCTGCTGCTTTTTTGGGGTGTCTTTCCCGCCGAGGCGCCATATTCTTTACCGAAATTGGCGTTCGCGCCCTCCCCCTTTAGCCCTTTACTGTCCTTCTTATAACATTTGGACTTGGGGTGCTGGCCCCCGCACCCGGCACAGCTATGCTGGAAATGACAATTGGGGAATCTGCATTTTGACTCGTTAAAACTCAGCATATGCCCGACTGTTTACCGCCTGCGCGTCCCCTTCCTGCCGGCCGCGCGAACCAATCCGAACCCTCCTGTGAATTGTTACTGCCACTGTCCCCTTGCCCACCTGCCCCGCGAGAGGTTGAACCTCCCCCCCCCGAAATGTGATCTAAGTATAAGTCGACATCCTTATGGTCCCACGAAAACACCCCTTTATTCTCCTGCATACTTTGCCTGAATTCTACGTCGTATGTCCACCATCCCATCCCCCCATGTTTTTGAAAAGCCTTCCTGATAATGTCCTGATATTTAAACAGAGCGGTGCATAAATGTGGCTCCTTCTCCCCCACTACGCCTGCCAATATCCCCCACTACGCCTGCCAAGTAGCTCTCTTACGTTTACCCTTTGGTGTCCCCGGCGGCGATGTAAACCGCCTGTTGGGACCAACCTCGAGGCCCTTGCCCCTCAGAGTTCTGTTTGCAGGCCCTCCCGGGCGCCCCGTCCGCTTACGAGTCATGGACGACGTACTAGCGCTGCGAAGCGAGGTTGAACGTGTCCCGACCGGTCCAGCCTTTCCTGTAAGAGAAACAAGATTGAACCACGCCTGCCGTATTCATTCATCCTAACGGAAGCCACCATCCAGGGCTCCAGCCTTGCGCCCCACATGCTCATCTCCTCCACCTTGGGCGCCGTTCGCCCCTACCATGGCCCATCTGTCGCTCAGCTCACGGCCCGACCCACACCGCTCTCCCGTTGCCCGGCGGTGGGGGTCTTCCCTCCATGTTGGCCTCATCCCCGTGCTCATACCTACGTATATGTATTCATATACATAATTATGCGCATTTTTTTTTGCTTCCCTGTAAGCAACCTGAGTGGCTGTCGTGCTCCGCCGCTAGGACCGCCTTCATCGCTTGATGATAGCCATGCCTCGGCGCACGTGGCCTCCCAACCCGTTTGAGCACCCTCCTGGCTGCTCGACCCTCCTTGGTTGCTTCCGGGTCCCTGCGTCAACGCCCGCAATTGCTGGTGCAGCCACCCCTCGTCGTGGTCCTGTGCTTCCACCAAGATCCGCATCATACTGGCCTGTAAAGACATTCCCAAAAGCACTGCGTGCCGGTGCTTTGCCTTCCTGCGCAACTGTTGTAATACAAAATTACACGTTACCACTTGCCTATCCATTTTTTTTGTGTGTTCCCATATGTATATACCTGTATACACGTATATATACTTATATGCACGTATATCCATGTGCCCCTATCCTTCCTTATATATACCTATCTATGCCCATATGCCCGTATATGTACCTATCTCCACGTATATGCTTGTCTATTCTACCATATATGCGTGCCCGCCTACACCCGTAGCCCGGATTCTAATACCTATGAGCGCCCAACGATACCTGACATCCCTACGTGACTTCGGCGTTAAAGAACCATGAAATACCGTATGCATTGTTTAATATTAACAACGTGATAACATGGAGGTGAACTGTTTAATATTGATTGACGTACCATATATAACACTATACATAACACCTCTCTGACCCCTATAATCTTGACGCATGGTGGATTTCCTGCGTCCCCTACCCTCGTGACTTGCTCCATCATAACAACCTGAACTAACACTTTTTTTTTTTTTTTTAATATGACCGATCCACCCCCGAGCCACATATCTGGCCTATGTTTGTAATGACATGCTATCTAGCCCCCGCGTCTGGCGACTACTTATATCCTAAGCAAAGAACTTGCCCAGTATAAGTAATTCCCCCCGGCTGAGGGACTCATGCCCCCAGCGGGCCCTCTTACCCCCCAATGTTCCCCCCCACCCTGTGGGCCTTCTTGCCTCCAATGTCCCGCCCCCCCTGGTGGGCCCTCTTGCCCCCAATGCCCCCTGACCGGTGGGCCCTCTTGCCCCCAATGTCCCCCCCCATGGGCCCTCTTGCCCCCCAATTTTGCATACCATATACCTGGGGTAATAACAATGCATAATGCGTCTGACCCCCATCCACCAATATTTTTATTGGCAACCCCTCAAACCCCCCACGCACAAGCGATTAAAGGAGGCGGGGAGGGACTGTACGTGCCCCCCCCCCCAAACCAAAGGCATGCATACTTCTGTCCCCAAACACAAACAATCTTTATTGGCAACCCAGCACTGCACAAGTCATTGACGGAGAGGGGGGGGGCCCGAAATAAAGCATCTGACCCCAAACACAAACAATCTTTATTGCTGGTCATTACAGGAGAGGGGGGAGCTGCCACGTGCTCGCCCCCCCTCCTCCCCTCAAGGTATCCACCTTTCTCCCAGTGTCGCGCTGTATGTTTCTTGTGCCCCTTGCTGGGCCCATTGGACCCCCATGTTTCCCCCGCCCCCCCCTGTTGCGGGGAGGGGGGGAACCGCGCGACTAAAGGGTGATTGCTTCCCAGGCCGCCCCGGGACAGCTGCCCGAACTCTCGCGGGAGCCCCACGTGAGCCCCAAGGAAGAGGCTGCCTCCTCCCCTCCACCCTCGCCGCCATTTTACACAGCGCGGCCCTCGTGGAGCCAGCGCATGCTACTGGGGTGACTGCAGGGACTCAGCAGGCAAGGACAGGCGGAGCTCCCCGGCGGACACCACATGGGGACAGGGGTCCCCGCGCCTCTCCTTCACCGGCCCACCTTGTCCTGCTTGCTCTTGCCGGGACGCTTGGCCTGCCCCCCCCTTCCCGCATCACCACTACCACCCGTGTGCTCTTAGCGGGACGCGGCGCCACGTGGGAGCGGATCCCGGCGCTTCTTCCCCTTCACCCGCCCTCTCCCCCCCGCGTCACCGCTACCCCTAGCAGGACGCAGCGCCACCTGGGGCCGTGGAGCGCGCCCTGCGGGAGTGAGCCCTGGAGAGAACCCTGTTCCCTCCCCCACCCCCCCTCCGGCACTCCGTTCCTGCTGAAGGACGGGGGCAGCCATGCAACGGTAAGCATATGCTCCCGCGCTCCTCCAGCAACAACCCCGCAGGCTCAGCCGGACCTCCCCAGCCCAATGCTACACCCCCGGCCACTCTGCAGAACCCACAACGCGCGCCGACGATAAGGATGGGGACGGGTTCCCTCTCCTCTCTGCATCCCGCCTCTCCCTCGCCGCCGATTCAAAATCGCGGCTATGCAGGAGGGGAGAGTGCCCAGGATTGACCCCCATTTCGGGGTCTTACCTTAATTTAGAGTGCATTGGAGAAGAGGGACATCCGAATCCTTAGCCAGCCAGGAGCAAGAGGCCGGACCTCCCTCCTGGCTGCTGGCTATATCCCTGCAGCCCCTCCCCCCGCCGCTCTTGTGGCCAATCCGGTTCAGGGAGGCCAAGCCCCCCGGTCACCTGCTGTGCCACCCATTCAGGCTAGGCCCGCTTCAAGACAGCTCTTAGATAAAAAAATGCATTTTTTCTGCATTGGATTGATAATAATAATAATAGCATGTTCTTGTATAGCGCTGCTAGTTTTACGTAGCGCTTTACAGAGACATTTTGCAGGCACCGGTCCCTGCTCTGCGGAGCTTACAATCTATGTTTTTGGTGCCTGAGGCACAGGGAGATAAAGTGACTTGCCCAAGGTCACAAGGAGCTGACTGTTACGCCGATGCTCGCCACAAACCGGGACCGGACCGCGGGGCTGAGGTGGGGTTATATAATCACCGACCTGAGTCCACGCAGACTGATCCGGAGTGCGCAGTTCGTAGTCGTACATCGCAGGGTCAGGATTGGAGAAGGCAGCATCGTCGTTATGGAAGCAGGAGTTCGGCAACAGGTAGTCAGGATTTCCCCGCTTCAGCTTAGGAGCGTGAGCGCGGGGGTGGCTTCTGCGCGAGGAGCGGCCTCGGCCCATGACGCCGATCTCAGCAGGAGGAGACAGCAGGCTGGCCGAAGTTCACCGCAGGGCAGCGTCGGGTAGAACCAACGCTTCAGCGCAGAAGTCCAAGGCAGGTCACTGCAAGAGGATCGCAGCAAGCCGCCGGAAAGGAAGGGTAGCCACTGCTAGGAGGGAATGCAGCAGGTACCGGTGCTGGCAACATGCTTCAGCACAGACGTCCCGGGTAGGCCACTGCAGGAGAATAGCAGCAGGCCAGTGCTGGCATCAACGCTTCAGCACAGACGTCCAAGGCAGGCCACTGCAAGGAGATAGCAGCAGGCCGCAGGAAAGGAAGGGTAGCCACTGCTAGGAGGGAATGCAGCAGTACCAGTGCTGGCATCAACGCTTCAGCACAGACGTCCAGGATAGGCCACTACAGGAGAATAGCGGCAGGCCACAGGACAGGAAGGGTAGCTACTGCTAGGAGGGAATGCAGCAGTTACCAGTGCTGGCATCAACGCTTCAGCACAGACGTCCAGGGTAGGCCACTGCAAGGAGATAGCAGCAGGCCAGTGCTGGCAACAACGCTTCAGCACAGACGTCCAGGACCAGGCCTCTGGATACTCAGGAACTTGGAAGGTAAGAACGCTAGGAGAGAGGCCTGGGGTGGTTTGTGGCAGAGACAGTAACATAGAGGTAGGAATAGTTATGCTCGGCGCTGGTTCAGAGCCAACGCCTAGAATATAAAGGGCGGAGATCCAATCACAGGAGGAGGGTGTGTGAGAATTCCTCCAATGAAGTAGCACAGGGCAGAAGCTGCAATGAGAGGCAGCACCTGTGCCATAGATTGCCAGAGGAAGCCTGCAACTGCACAGGTCTGCAAGGCAAAAGTCAAAGCCAGTAGTGGATTCCTTACAGTACCCCCCCCTTCAGGTGAGACCTCCGGACGAACAAGATCCATCACAGATTTGGGGAACATGGAATTGTTCCTAAACCTCCTTAGGCGAGAGGTGGCGTTGAAAGCCCATAGTTTGTTGGGATTCCTTACAGTACCCCCACCACTGGGTGAGAAGCCTGGGTGAACAGGACCATTCATAGGTCTGGGAGACATTGAGTTGTTCCTGAAGTGTCTCCGGCGAGAATTAGGTCCACAATCCAGATGTACATTGGCGAGTGCCATGAAAGACAGCGGTGGTACTGCAGTTCTTGGTACATGGACAATGGGACCTGAGGGCTCCGGAATGGGAACATCGGAAGGACAGTAGCCAGGTGTCCGGTGCATAGTAATAGTCCAAGAGTACGGGACACAGGACACAGATTGTCGGACAAAAATGGCAGAGGGACCTTCAGAGAAGGCAATGTCTTTGGTGAAATCAGCACGGAGGAAGTTGCGAGAGTCTTTAGCTTCCAAGGAATTCCGGGTGGTGGTTAGCAAGGGAATGGGGCGGGAGGGTTCACTACACACTATTGCAGCGGTACTTTTGATACCAAGCAGGGTTGCTATCCCAAGCAATTTGCGAGAGTCTGTAGCAGTGTGTATGCAACTCTTGGTCATGGTACTGGCAGTTGAAGAAGGATCCGCTTCCTTTGGTTTGTGATCTTTAGAGAGAATGAAATCCGAATTTGTGGCTTTGGCGAAGGACATAATAAGCATGTCTATACCCATAGTGGAACCATAGAGAACAGGAACGGACGCTTCAGGTAAAGCGACGAGGTCCAGTAAGGGTGTCTTCGTCTTAGGGAGAGGCCAATTGCCATACAGAACGGGCACTTTGGGCACCGCACAGAGACCTGCGAGTAAGGAGTCTGTTTGAAAGGTGAGAAAACAGATTTTATCCAAAAAACAAGGCAGGCGGTTAAGCGGTGCATCAACCTTAGGGAAAAAAGTCTTGGGGTTAAAGCTGGGTGCCTCCAACACAGAGAAAGAAGACAGAGAACTAGAGCTTGGCTTCGGAGTGGAGGTCCCAGGTACCCAGGTCTCACATGATACTGTGGGAGAAGCAATGCAAATTGTTACTGTTTTAAACATAGGGTCTTTAACATCGGTAGCTCCAGGCACCTTTTTGAGAGGTAACCCTAGTTTTGGGACAGGACAGTCAATAGCAAGTACCCCAAGTATTGTGGGAGACACAGAGAAAAATAAGTCCATTTTAAAGACGGGATCTTCTGAAAAAAGGGAACGTTCCAAATGCGATACCCCTGAGTTCGTGGTAGTAGACATACAGTCAGTAGTGGATACCCCGAATACTGTGGGCGAATCAGCGTGAAACAGTATTATTACAGGAATGGGCATCCCAGACTTAAAGTCATTTTTAATCATCCCGGAGGCTGTGGCATGATCCGTGAGAGAAACTGGGGTAAACTCTCCAACAGACACAAGGGACATCTTGCTTGTTACAGAATTGGGTCCCTGAGAATCCCTAGTGAGGGCATCAGACTCCATGGGAGACTTAGTGACAGGGGTTTTGGAACTGATTAAAGGAATGGCAGGTATCACAGATTTACTAGGAGAAATACCTTGCAAAACAGAAATTTTAGTAAAGGTGATAGGCATCACAGATAGGGCAGACAGAAGTAAGCTAGGCAAGGTTGCTTCTATAACAGAAGATTTGGCAGCGGCAAAGCTTAACTCAGCGGCTGCTGGAGAACTTTTAACTACAGTGAGAAGGGACTGCAGTTTTACAAAGTCAGGGATAAAGGGAGTCTCAAACTTGAAAGGCTGATCATTCAAAAAGAAGGGCCCTAACTTTAATGGTACTGAGGGAGCAACAGCAGATACGCTGATCTCAGAAGGGGTCACTTGGAAAGGAGAATAATATGTACTGTTCGCTTTAAACCCTAGGATTTGGGAAAAGGAGAACTCAGACAGTGCAAGTGGGGCAACCACGACTGTGCTGGCCTCTGAAGTGGGTATTTGGGAAAGAGTGTCTGGGACTTCAGAAACGACAACAGATTCCACGAAAAGGGGTCTATGCTCAGAAGCAGGGGTCTCAGCTCTCTGAGTGGCAGACGGGGTGAGTGAAATACCTAGGAGTAGGGATTCTGCGAACAGGTTTAGAGAAACAAACGGCTCCAGAATACTTTTTACTGGAGCCAGTATTATTGCCGAAAGTTCAGGGGGCATAGCCCCGAGAATTTTAGCCGAGTCAGAGGACAAAAGGGGTTGATCCTCTGAGGCTAAGGAGGTGTCCCTGACTGACGAACTAAAGGGATCTACCAAGGAAGGTTCACAGGGCTGACCTGCAGGGGTTAACATAGGAAAAACCCCAAGGGTTAAATTACTCTGTACCTGAGAATCAGAGAAATAGAAGCTAGTCTCCGAGAGTGGGGTCATAGGGGGTTCTGCCTCTTGCCCTAGGAACCTATCATTAGACTGCGGAATACTAGGGTTAGCAGTAGGAACCTCACAGAGCAGACTAGCAGGGGTTAATACAGAAAAAACCTCGGAAACAGAGCTTAGAATTTTTGGTTTAGGAAAAGAGGGCAAACAGGATTCATTCTCTGGTGCTAGGGAAGACACACTGACCTGGGTACTGCAGGGATTTACAGTGGGGAACGCATAAGCCTGACTAGCAGGGGTTAAGACCGAAATAACCTCAGGGACAGAACTTAGGGAGGTTAACTCAGGATTAGGGAGCGTGGCAGCTTCTTCCTTAGCGGGCAGCGACAGAGAAATGGTTTGACCATTCTTAGGAGAGAGAGGTAACCCCACAGGTTTAGTAACAGGACTGGTAGCACAGAGAATCTGCCAAGCAGCAGCATAGCTGGCAAGGAGGGGATCCTGTTCTATTATGTGAGTGTCTAGTGTTGAGGAAAATACATGGAGTGTATCTTGAGACTGAGCCAACATGAGGAGGGCGCTCTGTTCTACTAGATGAATGTCCAGTGATGAGGCCAGGGCATAGATTGCCTCTTGGGCGTCGGCCAGTTCCATAGGGTTCACATTATCCCAGGTTAAAGGGGAATCAGGGGAGCGAATAAATTCGGCTAGAGACTGTTTTAAGCTCAGGATACAGTAAGCCTTAATAAAGAGATCACAACGGCATTGTCTTTGCAAAGGGGTTAAACCTTCATAGGTAAACATTTCATCCATCAGGGGTATTACTTCACACAAATACTGGCCTTCATAGTGGGACTGATACGCAGGACGGGACATAACTTCAGTTGGAAAATTGCCATCCCCCGCCACGGCGCGGTCCGGTTTTAACGGGCCGAGCATACTGTTACGCCGATGCTCGCCACAAACCGGGACCGGACCGCGGGGCTGAGGTGGGGTTATATAATCACCGACCTGAGTCCACGCAGACTGATCCGGAGTGCGCAGTTCGTAGTCGTACATCGCAGGGTCAGGATTGGAGAAGGCAGCATCGTCGTTATGGAAGCAGGAGTTCGGCAACAGGTAGTCAGGATTTCCCCGCTTCAGCTTAGGAGCGTGAGCGCGGGGGTGGCTTCTGCGCGAGGAGCGGCCTCGGCCCATGACGCCGATCTCAGCAGGAGGAGACAGCAGGCTGGCCGAAGTTCACCGCAGGGCAGCGTCGGGTAGAACCAACGCTTCAGCGCAGAAGTCCAAGGCAGGTCACTGCAAGAGGATCGCAGCAAGCCGCCGGAAAGGAAGGGTAGCCACTGCTAGGAGGGAATGCAGCAGGTACCGGTGCTGGCAACACGCTTCAGCACATACGTCCCGGGTAGGCCACTGCAGGAGAATAGCAGCAGGCCAGTGCTGGCATCAACGCTTCAGCACAGACGTCCAAGGCAGGCCACTGCAAGGAGATAGCAGCAGGCCGCAGGAAAGGAAGGGTAGCCACTGCTAGGAGGGAACGCAGCAGTACCAGTGCTGGCATCAACGCTTCAGCACAGACGTCCAGGATAGGCCACTACAGGAGAATAGCGGCAGGCCACAGGACAGGAAGGGTAGCTACTGCTAGGAGGGAATGCAGCAGTTACCAGTGCTGGCATCAACGCTTCAGCACAGACGTCCAGGGTAGGCCACTGCAAGGAGATAGCAGCAGGCCAGTGCTGGCAACAACGCTTCAGCACAGACGTCCAGGACCAGGCCTCTGGATACTCAGGAACTTGGAAGGTAAGAACGCTAGGAGAGAGGCCTGGGGTGGTTTGTGGCAGAGACAGTAACATAGAGGTAGGAATAGTTATGCTCGGCGCTGGTTCAGAGCCAACGCCTAGAATATAAAGGGCGGAGATCCAATCACAGGAGGAGGGTGTGTGAGAATTCCTCCAATGAAGTAGCACAGGGCAGAAGCTGCAATGAGAGGCAGCACCTGTGCCATAGATTGCCAGAGGAAGCCTGCAACTGCACAGGTCTGCAAGGCAAAAGTCAAAGCCAGTAGTGGATTCCTTACACTGACACCAGGATTAGAACCAGGTTCCCCTGCTTTCCCCTGTCAGTGACAGTCAGTGTCTTTACTCACTGAGCCACTCCTTCACCCTGCCAGGGGTCTCTGGAGCTGATACACATGAATACCAGCACCGGAGAACCCCGGCATGAATCAGATGCATGAAAAATGCATTTACAGGCAACTTTATTACCTTAGTGGCTAACAGCTAAGGCAATGAAGGGATTAACCACCAATGCCATGCTAATTATGGGTAGCGGGGGTGGGTGAAGGTGGTATTTGGCCCTTATTGTACGTTTAGGCCTTGCGGGTGGACTTAACCTATTCATTACCCTAGCGGTTTTTACCGCTAAGGTAATGAAGGGTTTAACCCCCCCACCCCCCGCTACCCACCCGGTAGCCCTTAACACCCATCCTTGGTGCTACTACCTCCTTCACCCACCCTGCTACCCACAATAAACAAAAATACACACCACAACCCTACTACCCACCTCCAAGGCCACCAATAACCATTACAATATGTAATAAACACCAATACACAACCCTCCCACCCTTGTGCCACACATAAAACCATAACTATTTTTTTTATACACAGGATTTATTACCAGAGGATGGCAAAGGTCCCCGGGTGGTCCCCACGGGTGTCTGGGGGCCCCCGGGTGGTCCCCGTGGGTTCCCGAAGGCCTGCGGTACCATTCCTGTTTTAAAAAAAAATAAAGATTGCCTCAATTTCAATAAATACACCCCCCCCCCAAACACCTACAGTATACTGTAGTAATGTGCAAAATAACTATTATCCAGATATGGATAATAGGTATTTTGTCCATTATTAAACAAAACATTAGCCAGCCAGCATAAATAAAGTAAATAAAACTGTTCTAATTACCCTGACATTATGAAGGGCATCCTCGTCAGCATAGTGCAAGGCCATGTTTTCCGTTGCCAGAAAAAATACATTAAAAATGCAATCTAATTGCCCCTAACCCTTTAATCAACTTAGCGGTTAATAACCACTATAGTAATTAAGGGGTTAACCCATCCGCCCCCGCTACCCACCCGGGAGGCCTAACCACCCACCCCGGACCCACTAAATCCACCCTGTACCTATTGATTGACATAGTAGTACATCCTACCCATATAATATGGGCATGATAAGCTACCATATACTATATATACTGTATTAATATTGGTATGTGTGAACTGGATTCTACTATCAATTGCTACAGATTTTAAAATGTATTAATATTGGTATGTGTGAACTAGATTCTACTATCAATTTGCAGGATCCTAAAATGTAATTAACAATTTGGTGTGTCTGTTGATTAGGCAGACCCCTCCCTTAATTATTAGTCAATGTGGCTGTGTTTTAGCATAGTTTAGGCAGGATACTTTGGCTGTGAGCCATATGGCTGTGTAACATTTAAGTGTGTAGCAGAGTTAATCTTGGAGTTGAAATTGGAGGTGAAGATTGAGGAGGATCTGAACTCTGAACAACAACTTTACAACTGTGAGAACTTTACTTTCTAAACGCTGTGATTCTTTGTACTCTTCCTATCCTCCAATAACTGGCCAGTCTCTCATCCTATGTCTCACTATGCCCTCCCTATTTCTTTTTCTGTTTACTGTTTCCTCACTCCTTTGTGAGCATTTCTGTTCTCTACAACATCCCCACTCCCTACTGCACCATTATTTATACACATGTCTCCCAACAGCTTCTTTACCCCTCAATAAAAAACACCCACACAAATCCTCTATTCACACCCTCTATCTACTCCTTCCTGCTGCTGGGGATCTCCCCTAAGCCTAAACCCAGTCATGCACACCTGATCTTACCCACGCCTCCCTGCCATCTCTTCCCCTGTAAATGGGGTTAACCATTTCATTTAACACTGACTAACCTTAAAACTTGCGCCACAAATCAAGCATCCCAAAAGCCTGCATTCATGTCACTTACACTGGCGACACACTTTATTCGAGCTCGGCTAGTCCCACGAATTCGGGTATACCCGGGTGTATTGAGGTTTGTGACTGTTTTCTGCCCGAGTGCATTGAGGTATTTTCCAGACAGGGATTGAAGCATTTTATTCCCGCTGGCTGCAATACTGCACAGTATATATATATATATACTGCATTACAATTCATGAATTTATGCCATCTGGTAGACACGCGAAGCATTGCAGCCTATTAAATCCTAATCATTATCATTTAACAGATCAGCCGCCTGTCAGCCAGGCATGAACCCAGGCTGGGAAGGCAAATGCAACGGGGCTTGTCAGAGGTGAGGAGCGGCGCATTCCAGGTATCTGCCAGGTACATACTGGGTATTTGCTCGAATAAAGTGTGTCGGTGCAGTATACCACCCATTGTGGCCAAGCACACCCATCTACAGCACTTATTCCCTCACCTGCTCTCTCTGTATGTTTCCCCACAAACCTCCTTAGATTGTAAGCTCTTCGGGGCAGGGATTTCCTTTCCTATTGTCTGATTTTTTCTGCACTTATTGTATTATAATTCCCTGTAATATCTATAAAGGGGGAAAAACCGCTCATCCATATATGTATGTATAATCATGTGGTATAACCAAAGGTGCTCAGAGGGAGAAATAACAGAGTTGATCCAAAGGGGGATCAGAAAGGTTCCCTCACAGTAGAGCACTCAATGTGTGGAGTACAGTGAGTAGACTAACAATGGTCTAACAGGTAAATACTGTCGATAGGTCAAAATTAGCCTATCATTATTCAAATATATGGATTAAAAACACATAAATCACATTCAAACATTAAAATAACCCCATAGTGAAGTGGTAAGATAGGCAATACAATAAGTATCCTGATAATAATATCAAGTGCTAGCAGTGAGCGTCTATTATTCAGAATCAAATATTCTAGGTCTGCAGGTAAGTTTCACTCCCAGCCTAAATAGATACAATTAAAGCAGGCAAGTATCCTATTTATAAGCATCAAGGATATTCTTGTTACCAACAGGTAAAATATATTCCACTTAGTAATGATGAAGGTATATCACATAATGTAATGAACTAATAGTTCAGGTTATAACTGTGTTCCCACCGTGGAGAAATTGTTGTTGATGGGCTTCGCTGTATCGTATTCACCAGAAAAAAATGTAATCTTAGCTCAGTATACCTTATTATTGCACAATTGGTTAGGTGTAGCTACCAAGATAAGGCATGCCCTAGTATACCATGGTGTTCTGTCATGGGTATAGTATCGCCGCTACAATAG
Source organism: Ascaphus truei (assembly GCF_040206685.1). Taxonomy (NCBI): domain Eukaryota; kingdom Metazoa; phylum Chordata; class Amphibia; order Anura; family Ascaphidae; genus Ascaphus; species Ascaphus truei. Next base: position 53,292,850 of record NC_134487.1, on the reverse strand, counting down.
GGCATATAACCACACTTATTGTATTATAATTCTCTGTACTGTATTTTTTGTGAAGCGCTGAGTACACTTTTGGCGCTATATAAATAAAGACATACAATACAATACAATACTATAGCCGTCAATGGTCACCCTATTACAAAAGCATGAATGTCCAAAATACACAATAATAAAACATATACAACAAGCACCTACTGTAAACCCCCAAAAATCAAAAATTAAAAGTACTAGCTATCAAACAATTACCTAAATAAAACCACTAGCCAATCAATTAAAGAAATAAAACCACTAGGCAATAAATTAAATAAATCACACCACTAGCCAAACAATACATTTAATAGATAAAAGCCGTAACCAACACAACAATTAATTAATACCACCACTAGGCAACACATCAATTAAAACCAGAAGCCAACAAAATACATCTTTTAATAAAAACTCTAATCAATCTGAATTTTTTTTAAAACAAGCCATCACAATTCAAAACAATTTAATTTAAACAATAAACAGAATGAGAGAATATAACAGTCAATAGTAGAAATGCATTTGGCCAAAAATGCATTGGCTAGCATTGTATTCATCTGTACCCTAGTACCCTAAACAGGCACAGATTAATACATTAGCAGTGAATGGGCAATGAAAAACATAAAAAAAAGAAAAATCCAATCAAAAAACCTGTAAAAATAAAATTACATACATTCAATATTTATCTTACCTTTAGAAGCGTTGGCCCTCCACATCCTGTGGAATCAGGAAGTTCTCGTACCGTGATGTCATTAAACTCAATCCAACGCCATCCACCTTGAACATCCAGGACAGTTAACAAAATTCTTCTTTCTTTAATCTTCTATCATCTTTCTTCATCCGTGATTATTTATTTATTTTCTTATCTTCTGTCTTCATCTGTTAATCCAATAAACCATGTTAAATCCACGATGTTGACCTGTTGGCTTCTTGAGGTCAAATGAGACGTCTCGGTCTTAAATATTGCCTGCGACATCACATTTGGGTGACAAATGGTTCACACGCCATCTGATTGGCTGTGAAAACCATGTGCCCCCCTTTTTTTAATGTGATGTCATGTAAAGGGTGCCAGCCAATCAGAATGGCTTTGCTTGATTTCCCTTTAACATGACATCACAAAATCTAAAATGGCTCCATCACATGCTACTTCAGCCAATCAGATTGTGAGAACTATATCCCCAATCTGATTGGTTGTAGTAGACCATGTGACTCCCTTTGGATGATGTCACATCCTTAACCAAGAATTACCCTGTCACATGACAAAAAAAGTCTGTATTTATTCCATTCAATGTGCCTATATTTATTTGCGGCGGTTAGCAAACGGAATGGGCAAGAATCGAGGGTACCAGGGTCAAGTGCAATTTGACGTTTGTTTTGACGTTTTTATCAATCAAGTGTTTACTATATTTAATGCAAATTGCTAGCTTGAAAAGTTTATGCCTCCTTAAACCTGGTTGATTTTCATAATATAAATAAATTGATTTAGAGAGCTACAGAATTTGAAACATCTCATTATAGCCTATACATTGTGTAATTCTTTCCTAACATTCTATTGATAGTGCCCACATCACAAGCAGACACATGATGCAAATCTTGAAGCAAATACCATTATTCATAGATGTAAAGAGACACAAGATGAAAATAACTATTTTCCATAGGCTTTAAGTAAATTGCTTATGACTCATTTGTACCCTTATGCTCTGGGTTGCTCAGCATAAAACATCATTTGTAGAAATTACAGGCATACCCCGGTTTAAGGACACTCACTTTAAGTACACTCGCGAGTAAGGACATATCGCCCAATATGCAAACGGGAGCTCCCGCATGCGCCTGTCAGCACGTCCTGAAAAGCAATACCGGCTCCCTACCTGTACCGAAGCTGTGCGCAAGCGGGGAGAATATAGAGCCTGTTACAAATGTGTTATTTACATCAGTTCTGCACGTATATGACGATTGCAGTACAGTACATTCTTCGATACGTGGAAAAAGGTAGTGCTTCACTTTAAGTACATTTTCACTTTACATACATGCTCCGGTCCCATTGTGTACGTTAATGCGGGATATGCCTGTATGAGATTTGTCACATTTTGTAACATGGGCCTTTTTGTGCCTATGATGTGGGTTCAGCTTTCAATACATTCTTTTATTTTTTTCATAGAAATAATAATGTTCTGATACATACAAATTCTAAAACGTACATTATGAAATTTGTCTTTAGAATTACTTTTGTTTAGCTCAATGGGCACATGGTGAGCATCCTGCTTCTTTCTCCTTCCTCCCATGGATGGTAATTACAAAGAAGTGACACCAGCTTTGTTTATTTCCTAGACCTTTGCAATATGGGAAGAGTGAGATTGTTCCAATTCATTTTTCCATCTAAGTGACTTCGAACATTTAGAACTTCTGATAAATGAGACTGTTTTTTAAAAGATAAAGCACAGTAAAATTGCAAAACAATATGACAATTCAATTGTAAGATTATTTGCTAATATACATTACAGGAACTGGAACTCAAATTGTAACATCTGAGAAAAATAAAAACTAAAGTTGATAACCCTCCACCTCATTTTAAATTACTGGATAGTTGCTGAAAGGTTTACAGATCAAAATATCTCCAACAAGGAAAAATAAAAAGATCTGTTCCATTTGTTTTAAGATGTCATCTGCTTTTTACACTATTAGCCCTCTATGAGAATGCATTATTTTATAACTGTGTCTTAAAGTATCTTATAGCAAAATAGCAAAATTCTGCACTTAAACCTGTCCCACGCTGCGAGATTCCAGTGGTCAGGCAGGGGTCTCTGTGTTTGAACGCTGTGTGAAATCTACCGGGTTCCATCTGTCTGTAATAGATGCTCTTTTGGCATGGGTTGCCACTATGGCTATCAATGTGCAACATGCAAATAAAAAAAAAACAGCAGCAAATATTTAAAAAAAAAAAAAAATTGAATGTCTTTTTTTATTTGCTGCTGGTTTCATTTGCAGGTTGAACATTGACTGCCATAGTGGCAACCCATGCCCATAGGGCATAGATATGCCACTGTGCCAATCAATTGGTTTATGGGCATTTATTTTTTTTCATTGAAATTAAATGTCTTTTTTATTTGCTGCTGGTTTTTATTATTTGCAGGTTGTACATTGACTGCCATAGTGGCAACCCGTGCCGATAGTTCATGGTGTGCCACTGTGCTAATCAATGGGTAGAGAAGGTGGGGGTAGTTGCCCCAGGGAGGGTGGTTAGGCCTCCTGGTTGGGTAGCGGAAGGGGGTTAACCCCTTGATTACACTAGTGATTAATAACCGCTAAGGTAATTAAGGGGTTAGTGGTCAGTAATTCGTTTTTTTATTTTACTGTTGGTGACCACTGAAGAAGAGGAGGATGAGGACGACCTTCATCTTGGAAGGGGTAAGTAGAACTTGAATTTACTATATGCTGGCTGGGTAATGTTTGGTCATGTTTTATTTTTTAATGGGGAAATGAGCTATTATCCATATCTGGATAATAGGGATTGTGCCCATTACTGTCATGTGTTGGGGGGGAGGGAGAGGGGTTGTTCAATGTATTGTATTGATGTTTGTATTGTAATGTTTATTAGGGGCAGAGAAGGTGGGTGAAGGGGGCAGTTGTCCCAGGCTGGGTGGTTACGCCTTTCGGTGGGTAGTGGGAGGTGTTAACCCTTTCATTACCATAGCGGTTACTACCACTAAGGTAATAAAGGGGTTAACCCCTCCCGCAACCTTCCCGGTAGGCCTAACCACCCACCCTGGGGCAACTACCCCGTTCACTCACCCCTCTACCCCCAATAAACCATGTAGTCTGGCTTAACCCCTTCATTGTCTTAACGATTAGCCGCTAAAGTAATGAAGCTGCTTTTATTTTATTTTGATAACATATTATAGCAGCGGGTCTCCGGAGCTGAACCACATTGATTTCAGGTCCGGGGACCCCCTACTTCCCGACTTACAGGCGCCATTATGGAGTGTTAGTATATCTCTGGTTTGTTTAAATCTTCTGATCACGTGGGATGTGATGAGGGAGAATTTAATCATGGCCGCTGGGATTCTAGCACCCCATAACGAGGCCTGTAATGCGGGAAGCAGGGGTCCCCGGACCTGAAATCAAAGCGGTTCAGCTCACGAGATCCCCTGCTAAAATAATATGTTACCAAAATAAAATAAAAACCCCACGATCACCTGATAGAGGTGCGCAGGTAGAGAGACTGATTCAATCTATCTCTTACTGCGTGTCTCTTACAGACAGGTGGAACCCGATAGGATTGATCCTAGTGGGGTTGAGCTGATGGAGCCAGTTTCCTCATTTGAGTCTCCACATTTGAGGAGCATGTAGGGGAATCATTTAAGGTAATATCTGCCATATTTTTATTCAGCTGAGATTAAGATTTTTCCGTTTTTGAGTTTGCGACCGAGTTTTTCTTACCAAGTCCCTGAAGGGAACCTGAAAATATCCTATATGTAGCTCTCTCTGTGGAATATAATGTGTGGACTAATAGTCCATGAGATTACAAATACAGTATCTCCACAAGGAGGTCAAATGACCAAAGGCTGACCATATACTGACATATATGATATATGTCCACATAGGACTAAAAATGAAAACAATAACATTGTAATAACAATAACTATAGTAACACTTGAATATATTATTCAAAGTGCAAATAAAATCCTCCTAGGAGGACGACACCAGGTGTGTATATAGTGTAAAAAATCTCATGTGCCTCTACTCAATGATGTTAAAGTATAGGTAAACCATCATACAGTATATATAATATATAATATTAGGTAAGAGAGGTACAGGAGCTATGCATATGTAGAACACACCAGCAATCTAATTGGTGCAGCAGCAATAAAAATAGCACTGAAAAATGGTGATCCAAATATGGTATGATATATAGGGAGAAACTACATAATCAAATCAATACCATCTATATCAAAGTCAAATCCCAAACAAGGGTGAAATAGCAGTAGATCTAAATAGCTAAAATATCGATGTACAGTATAGCTGAGTCAGCAGTGAGGTGCAAATAGGCATGTGTGCATAGCTAGGGTTATCTCTCACATATCATGCCTAATGGATCCCCACATGCACAAGGACACTACCAACGCTGATCAGCACCCAGAATATCTATGATATAGACAATTAGATCAAATCGAACCCATAGGTGGTACGGATAAAGGGCAGATAGGATAGGTTCCCCCTATGGTTAGGTAAGATATCACGTATATCTATGCATAGTGTACATAGTGGGTACTCAGACTAGATCATTGAACATCCATGTGTACTGCTGCGACACACTTTATTCGAGCGAATACCCAGTATGTACCTGGCAGATACCTGGAATGCGCCGCTCCTCACCTCTGACAAGCCCCGTTGCGTTTGCCTTCCCAGCCATGGTTCATGCCTGGCTGATGGGCGGCTGATCTGTTAAATGATAATGATTAGGATTTAATAGGCTGCAATGCTTCGCGTGTCTACCAGATGGCATAAATTCATGAATTGTAATGCAGTATATATATATATATACTGTGCAGTATTGCAGCCAGCGGGAATAAAATGCTTCAATCCCTGCCTGGAAAATAACTCAATGCACTCGGGCAGAAAACAGTCACAAACCTCAATACACCCGGGTATACCCGAATTCGTGGGACTAGCCGAGCTCGAATAAAGTGTGTCGCCAGTGTATACAACTATCCGCATAGATAACGCTAAAGGGGGTCTCTAGATACTAACTCCTATCCATATGTGTGTGTATGGAGGGTGTAATGTGTGCACAATATGAAACCGCTCTAACAGCCAGGAGCACGTGATAAAAGCCGTAAAATTGCTTTGCTGCTGCTGCACCAAGATGGCATTGCTTTGCTTTAGGACGTCACCATCGTGACTTCGTTATCCCCCCTAGGAGGGGGACATACAGTATGTGGACATACAGTATATCATATATGTCAGTATATGGTCAGCCTCTTGTCATTTGTCCTCCTTGTGGAGATATTTGTAATCTCATGGACTATTAGTCCACTCATTATATTCCACGCAGTGCGCTATATATAGGATCTTTTCAGGTTCCTTTCAGGAACATGTATAAGCATTAAAATACAACAAACTTACTTCAATCAGAATTAGGGACAGGAAAAAATATATAGTGGAATAAAATGCATCTCACAATAATAAGTCACTTTATTTAGTTTTTTCATTGTTTTTCTGTGCAAAATAGTTTGTCATTTCCACCCTTGGGCAAAAAACACAAAATAAATTTAAAAAATGCTTGGTCCTGTGTATTTATTTACTCCCCCTCCCCACTTTCTCACTCTCCCCTCCAACACACTCAATCCCCCCGCCCCCACCCACACTCAATAACCCTCGTCCTCCTCACATATAATTAAGCATAGCCATGGTAGGTTTGGCTATTCTACTGCCCCCCTGTTATGTAAGCCCTGATAGATGCAGCTATAACAGACTGTCATCTTGGGTTTTCCCTTCCTCCAGCAGCCTTTCTGAGGGACAGAGTGTGGAGGTGGAACTGGGTCTGTGTACAGCCAATAATGGTACAGACCTAGTGTCCTCCCCTTCCTGTGCCTTAGGGAGGAAGCATGTAAAGTTAGTCTGTCCAGGTTCACCCTTCAGGGGTGAGAGACCTATGCCTCCAGCCCCGTTATGGGCTTGGGAAGAGTTAAGGCACCTGGCCGGGCCTCCTGCCTACCAGTGTGGCCTAGGGCCATCCTAAGACCTGGATCCTGCTATTAACATCATGCATCATGAAGGGGGGACCCTCTCTGAGGCTTCACAGGTTGAGAGGAGGGTGCCTATACCCTTGCCAGACCCAGGAAGGGGACGGGATCCTGAGGCTTCACCAGAGACTCTGGGTACCATATGAGTTAAGGAATGGGGGAGCTTCTTCCTGATGCGACACCGGGGAGGAGGCTAACCTAGACCCTTGCCAAAGGGAATTATATGTCGGGGTGTACCCTGTGGGAAATAATCCAGGGAGCGTGAACCATTCATTAAAAATCAGAACAGTGGTTGTGGCGCACCCTGACGGGACATCCAGGGAGCATGTACCCTCCTAACTGTGTAAAAGAAAATACTAGGGCAGGACCCTTTCAGTTGTTGCTGGGGACCCTGGGTACCTAAGAAAATGTGCTTATGGGGGGCACACCCTGTGGGAAATTGTCCAGGAAGCGTGTACCCTTCATCTTACTCAATATAGGGACGGACACCTTTCAGTTGGTGCTGGGGACCCTGTGTACCTAAGTTCCTCATGGACTGTGCTATTGACTCAAAATGGAGTCCACCGCATGGACTGTGTTTTCCAAAATGGCGTTCCCACCAGAAATACAGGACCGCATGTGTTTGCAAAACCAAGTTGCAAGATTTCTCCAAACCTGTTGCAAGCTCTTCGGCGCCAAACCAACGATACACCCCTCACAGTGACTGACTCCGCCGGAGCCAAGTAACCCCTTGGTCTACCATGCCCTGCCCTATATTCCACTAAGGGGAGGGGCAACCTGCAAGACCCAATCAAGGACTCTGTATCTGTCATGGGAGGAGTCAACTACACCGTGTTTAAATCAGTTTCATAGAGCTGAGCAACAGGCAAGAGCTACTTTGAACTCTGCTACTGTATATACTACCTCAGAAAATGTCTGCTTTGGAGTTGACAAATTACTACTTGTCAGGGTGCTACCTGGTAGTCACCGTCGATGGCCAACACCACCTGCGCTATGTCTGTCCAAACTGCAGGCCCCTGGTGGCGATACCAGCCCCACCGCGAAGTGTCAGCACTGTGGGGCCTTATTCATACAGCCTGCCAGCCCTGGGACTGCCAACATTTTCCACCCAATCGAATGGGCCTCCACACCAACTGGTGCGGCCCCTGCTGAGTTCTACCCTGCTGCTGCTAATATCGTGTGCCCGTGTGCCCTGCTCATCGTGCCCAAGTGCCCAACGGTACCTACTTCAGCCTACCACCGGGCCCTACTGCCATCGGATGCGGCCTACCCTGACCTGCACATAGCGGAACCATCCATGGTCCCTTGTTTCCTACTACAAGCTAACCAAGGCCCCAGCGTTTGTGTGCCCAAGATGGCCCCCATGGCCAAGTTCCTGATGGTTACAGAACCAGAGGGTAAGTCAACTGCCCCAGGGGTGTTGGGTGCACTTCCCCTGGTGGTGCCATAGCAGGCCTGCCCTGTGCCAATTGCCACCAGGGGTGCGGGGTTCCCTAACATCACGGCCCGGCAGATGTGTCCTTTCTCTCCTCCTCCAAAGAAGAAGAAGCAAGCTGCCAGACACCTGTGAAGAAATATCTACCCACGGGGAGCATGGGGAGGAAACAAAAATAAATTTAAGTGCAGCAAAAAAAGGCAACGTGGAAAAAAGCCTTCAAATGACTTGGCTCTAATGAATTAACTACTTACAAGATGTAAGAGTCAAATAGGCAGGGTTGACTCAAACAGTCACAGGTAAGTGGATGATGCAGTTGTCATCAGAGTGGATCGGGTCCCCAGGATCACGTACCCCAATGTTGAGAGAAAAACTGGCATAGCACAGATTACTCGAGATAAAATAGCTTTATAACAATAAAATATTATACTCACATTCTAACAATAAAATACGGGCATATCACACTGCATTAGTGTAGGAAGATTTTAGCCAGCTGGCTCACCGTCCTGCAACGTTCCCCCACTCCTCTGCATCAGCCCCCGGTCAGCTGTTACACTGCTCCGACTGGCGTCTGACGTCACTTCTGGGTTCGTCGCGCGGTGAGTGCTGGATCTTCCTGCAACTTCTCTGCTGTATACTCCGGTCTGAATGAAAACTCCCACTCTACGCGTTTCAAAAGCAACTGCTTTCTTCCTCAGGAGTGTCCGGGGGCTGAGGCAGAGGAGTGGGGGAACGTTTTGTGTGTTTTGCTGTTACTGTGGGGGAAGAGTGAAGACTACCCCTTCCAGTGGGTTCCAGAGCAGGGGGTGAAGCTGTATTCATTTAAATTTGATCACATTATCACCTATTTAAGATTTTGATTAGTCACTTATTATTAGTGTTCACTTTTTATTTGTTTGCGCCTTATTTCACTTTACCACTAAGAAATATCTACCACCTGTGTCCTGAGAGAGTCCCGATCCAGAGGCATTTTTCCGCCATGTCATGGTGCATCCAGATCCCCGGAGGAGCCCCACGCCAGAGGAAGACGCCGGCGCTGTGCAGGACCTGCCCGCGGAGGAACCTATGGAGCCAGAAGACGTCCCCTACCTTCGGATGGGTGAGGCTGCTACCTCTTACTTCAAGCAGGAGCCCCGGATCCCGACTCCTGTCTGCTATGGAGGGCTTCCCTCGGCTTGTGAGGATTCTTGAACCAGTTCCAGGTGCAGTTCGACACACAACCGTCATCCTTCTCTACCCACCGCGCTCGAGTGGCATATATCTTCTCGCTCCTCATGGATGAAGCATTAGCTTTGGCATCACCTCTTTATGAAAAGGGTTCCTCCTTGTTGGATGATTCCTTCGCTTTTATGCAAACCTTCCGGACAATCTTTGATACCCCCGGCCGTGCGGCATTCGCTGAATTTGCACTACTACAGTTAAAAAACGGCTATCGCACTATGGGACAATATGCTATTGAGTTTAGGACCGTGGCAGCGGAGACCGATTGTAACAAGGGGGCTTTGAAGACTGCTTTCCATCAGGGCATTGAGGAGAGGCTGAAGGACGAACTAACATACAGGGACCTACCCGCAGATCAAGAAGGCCTGATCACCCTTTGCATGTCCGTGGACCTTCGGATGAGGGAGAGACGCCAGGAGCAGGATTATTCTCACAGATTCTGGTCTCTTCTACTGACTCCACCTACTCAGACTCCTTCCAATTAAACGCCACAAGAACCAACAGAACCCCTGCAATTGGGCAATTTGCATTTGACAGATTGGGAGAAGCAGCACCGGCGATCCTTGGGGTTGTGTCTCTAATGCGGCGAGAAGGGTCATGTGGTACAAACCTGTCCTAAGAAGTCAGGAAACGCTGGCGCCCAGCGCAAGTAGGGGAGCTTCCTCTGCACCTTCTCCCCATCTCCTTTCGCTTGATGGTTCCTGAAAAGACCAATCCGTGATAACCAAGGCCTGCTTGGACTCCGGAGCCCCTGGTATATTTGTGGATGCGGCCTTCGCTCAACGGATCAAGATTCCTCTCCAGAGAGAGGACGTACTCCTAGGTATCGCTTTCATTGATGGTAGACCATTGAGATCGGGGGTCATATCACAAGAGATGGTTCAAATCAGGGCTACAGTTGGTGTTTTGGACCATGAACTCGCCCAGCTGGATAATCAATTCCCCAGCCATCAATGTGGTTCTAGGGCTTCCCTGGCTACATTCCCACAATCCCCAGATTAAATGGATTTCGGGACAGATAAGAACTTTGGGGTCTGCCTGCCAAGGCAAATGTCTTTCACCATGTCTCTTCTACTGCCTGCACTGGAGGACTTACCCGGTCTCCCGGCCTATTATTCTGACCTGAGATGGGTCTTTGACAAGGGGCAGGCTGAAGAATTACCTGTGCATCAACTGTTTGATTGTGTGATCGATCTCCACAGATGACACTGATTCGATGGACAAAGACAAAGGCCCCGTAATTCCTTCATCTAAGATTGTGTCTGCTATTTCGATTCTTTATCGTATTCACAAAGCCCAGACCAAGGCTCACGCTGGAATAACCATTCCTCCATCCAAACTGTTTGTTCTCCTTCTCCTTTGGCAAGAGGTTATTCGATGGAGACTCGATGGAGACATCCAAGCTCGCAGTCCACCCAGGGGTTTGGAAAACATGTGAGCTCCTGGAGAGGACCTTTTGGAGGCCAAAATTAAAAACAGAAGTACAGGACTTCGTCTTGGTCTGCAGTGTGTGTGCCCGAACTAAGGTTCCTCAAACACTTCCTTGTTGGCTTCTGCAGCCACTGCCTATATCTTCCAGTCCTTGGACGCACCTTTCCATGGACTTTATTGTGGAACTTCCCCCCTGTCAAGGCATGACTACAATTTTGTTTATTGTGGATTGTTTTACTAAACAGGATCATTTTGTACCCCTAAAAAAGCTTCCCTCCTCCCCGGAACTGGCAGACAACATAACCAAGGAGGTATTTCATCTGCATGGACTGCCTTTAGAGATCGTCTCAGACAGGGGTCTCAGTTCATCTTAAAATTTTGGAAGGCGTTCTGCATGCGATTGGAGATTTATCTCCATTTCTCATCTGCTTACCACCCACAATCTAATGGGCAAACCGAGCGCACCAATCAATTCCTGGAGCAATACCTAAGGTGCTATACAAATGAACATCAGAATGATTGGGCAGAGCTCTTACCACTAGCAGAGTTTGCCCACAACAGTCTACTACATTACTTCCTGGGCTGTTCCCCATTTTTTGCAGCTTGGTGTTACCATCCCCTTGCTCTTCATTCTCTACCAGTAGAGCTGGAAGGGGATTCAGGCAACCCTTTGCTGAGACCACGGTTCATTATTCCATACAGAATCATCCAGAAGATAAATTAAGTCACCTTTCAGCTGGAACTCCACTCCTCTTTAAAAATCCCCACCACTTTCCATGTGTCCCTCCTGAAACCTGTGGTGAAGAATCGCTTTTCTGAGGATCTTCCCCCTCAAGTCCGGTAAATGTTCAGGGTAAAATTGAATACCAATCACGTCAGTGTGTGTGTGCATGCATCAGTGTGTGTGCGTACATCAGTCACTGTGTGTGTGCATGCGTCAGTCAGTGTGTGTGTGCGCCAGTTAGTGTATGTGTGTGCGGGTCAGTCAGTCTGTGTGTGCGCGTCTGTCAGTGTATGTGCGTTAGTCTGTGTGTGCGACACTATTTGTGTGTCAGTCAGTCAATGTGTGTGTATCACTGTGTGTGTGTGTGTGTGTGTGTGTCAGTGTGTGTCAGTGTCACTTTGTGTCTGTGTCAGTCAGTGTGTGTGTGTCCCTGTGTGTGTCTTCCAAGTGTGGCGCTCAGCATGTCGTGCAGGCTCTCCCAGCGCTCTCCCCCCCCCCCACCGAGGACACAGTGCTCAGCACTCAATCCCAGCTACATGGACACGGTGCGCTCAGTGCTCTCCCCCCCCCCCCCCTCCCTCCGAGCTATGGGAACACGGCGCGCTCAGTGCTCAGTGCTCTCCCCTCTCCCTCTTAGCTACGGGACTCGGCACGCTCAGCACTCTCCCTCCCTCCCTTCAGTGATGATATGGGGGCATGTCACGCTCAGCACTCTCCCCCCATCCCTTTGGTGGTGCTGCAGGGACATGGTGCGCGCTCCCCCCCTCTCCTCCTTGTTACCAGACATGAACATTCCAAGCCCCCTGGCCCTGTGCAGTCCCCTCTCCCCTCACCCCGGAAGAGCTGTGGGGACAGAGCGCCCAGATCTCGCAGTATGTCCGAAGAGGAGGAGATCTCAAGGAAGCTGGGGTACAGTTTGGTAGGGGGGAGGGGGTGTGGTGTGTCTGTTCGTCCTCCTCTCCGGTGACTGTGGGGAGGTGGCACCACTGACCTCGCTTATGGCCTCTTCTGCCAGCAGTGACTTCACTTCCTGCACTGTACTTCCATCACCATCAAGACAATTTACTGCCAGGGAAATTTTCATGTGGTACAGTAGGTGCCGCTAAAGAAGTTTCACTTCAACAACTTTTACACATTTTATTTTTTTTGCAGTTGGTACAAGCATTTGAAATATTAAGTGTTTGGGAGGTTAAAATGGAGGTCCCCCAGAGCCCAGTGCAGTCTAGCAGTTACCATTGTAACCTCAGATGACAAAAATTAAGAAAGATTTGAAACACTAAAAAAGAGAAAGAGCAGGACATGCTCACGGGGCAAGATACTAACATTATCTTAGCTAAACTCATATAGGCTTCTGGGGGGCACTGCTGCATTAAGCTCATGCTTCTCCAGAGCACTCATTTGTAGCAATATACAGTCTTAAATTAGCTCTGTTGGACTGTTTGAAAATATTCCAGCAAAAATGCATAACTTTACAATATACTCATCTACATAGTTTGGTAGCCAAAACAATTTGAACTAAACCTCTTTCCAGACATACTGTATTAAATAACCTTTGATTTGGCAAAGAAAAATGCATTCCTTCAGAGAGTCAGCTGAGGTAATGAAAGCTTATCATCAATGCAAAAAGCTGATTTACAAACTTCATAAGCAAAACTGGTTCTGCAACGGCTTTTAGACACACAAAAATGAAAACATCTCTAAATTAGTTGCCAACAATCCTCACAAGATTTGAAGAAACATTTTATTATGTATAGAGTTAAAATACATACTTATAGTAATATATGAAATAATAGGTCCTCCTGTTAGAAGAGATTAGCTACGATACCACAAAAACGACATTTTTTATTTTGCCGAATTTTTTTTCCCGGCAGACGCGCGGTGAAAAGCCACTTTCCGGCACTATGTCGCTGAATTCTAGTAGCCCCTAGCAGCTTTTCGACGCTCAACAATTGAGAATTCCTCTCCAAATTTTCCCGCCACAAAAAGTTGACAAGAGGGTAGGGAGAAGCGGCGAGAGAGGGGACTTAGAAAAATCAGGTCCTTTTCTTGCCTCTGATTGATGTCGGGTGTCTCCAGAGCTGATACCCATTAATACCAGCACCGGAGACCCCCCAGCATGCATCCATGCAGGAAAAATGCATTTACAGCCACTTTATTACCAATTAAGTGCCAGGCTTATGGTATGTAGTGGGGTGGGTGAAGGGGGTATTTGTCCCTTGGTGGGTGTTTAGCCCTTGCGTGGGGACTGCGGGTGGACTTAACCCCTTCATTACCTTAGCAGTTAATATTGCTACGGTAATGAAGGGGTTAACCCTTCCCGCTACTCACCCGCAAGGTCTAAAAACCCATCCTTGAGGCTAATACCCCCTTCACCCACCCTCGCTACCCACAATACCCACACCAGGGCCTGATGGCTTTACGGCTGAATTCTATAAAATCTTGCGGCCAGAAGTAGAACTACTCATGCAAAATGCCTACAAAGAGATAGTAGACAGAAGGGAATATTTGGAAACAGGGAAAACAGCTTTCATCAGAATTTTACATAAAGAAGATAAAGACCCTCTTGTGCCAGGTTCATATCAACCCATATCCTTATTAAATCAGGATTCAAACTTCTCTCAAAAACTCTGGCAGAGAGGCTGGCCGTAGTATTACCAGGTTTGATCCATAAAGATCAGACAGGGGTTGTAAAGGATAGATCTTCAGTGAAGAACATAAGAAAAGTATTAGGAGCCCTTTATTGGACCAAATCAAATCCACAAGATAATATAAACACTGTAATTATTTTGGTCGATGCAGAAAAAGCCTTTGATTATGTTAGATGGGAATTTTTATTTGATATACTTCAAAGAATGGGAATATCAGGCATGTTTCTGAACATGATTAGAACTATGTATGAGTCCAAAGGCATGGATCAAGCGGGAATACTCTCCCAGGAATTACATTTAGACAGATGAACAAGGCAAGGGTGTCCCTTGTCAACCATTGCTATTCAACATAGCAATGGAACCATTGGCTATGTTCCTTAGGAAAATTGCAGGATATAAAGGCATTGAAATAGGAAATAAGGAAGTGAAGTTGGCTCTTTTTGCGGATGACCTTCTGATGTTTGTCTCTAATCCGGAAACAGTGGTTAAAAAATATATGGCAAATGTATGGGGTTTATAGTTAATGCCTCCAAAAACTGAGATTCTAGTGCTGTCTCGCAACAATAATGTTAGGTGGGAGGAAGGCCTCCTTTTAAAAAGACAAAACAGCCAATCAAATATTTGGGGGCTAATACAGACCCCGACCTAGAAAAATTGTACGCAAGCAATTTTAAATCAATTCTATCCAAAGTGATTAAAGAGCTGGAAAGCTGGCAAGGCCTCATATTGAACTTAGCGGGTAGATGCCAACTCATTAAGATGATCATCTTGGCTAGTATTATATACCCATTGCAGATGCTGCCTATCATGGTTCGCCATGCAGACATAAAATTGATTAATAGTGCAATAAATAAGTTTATATGGAACAAAGGCAGAAATAGAATTGCAATGTCAAAACAATTTCTCCCAAAGGAACATGGTGGAGTGAGTTTACCTGACATTAGAAAGTACAATTTGGCATGCATAGCCAGGCATATGGGAGACTGGTTAATGGACAAAGAAATATATTCCTGTATGAACGTTGAGGAACAAATGGTGCTCCCAATTACGCTGAACGAAATCCTATACACAACTTGGGGAAATATACCTTTAGTAATTAGAGGGAATCCATTGATAAAAGATACATGGGCCACATGGAAGACACTGAGAAAAAGTGTGGAATGTCCTACAAAATATCCAAATGTCTGCCTATACAAGGTTACATGAAATTTGAACCAGGTCGATCTCAAAATATGTTTACGATGTGGGAAACCAAGGGAATAAAAAATATAGGGCAGGTGGTAGATACAGAACGGGAACGCTTTATGTAATTTGTAGAGCTCAGAGTTAAGAAGGAATTCCCACAATCTCACTACTTCCCCTACATGCAGATCATACATTACTGTAAGAGGCTAGATAACTATAAGAAAGAGATAATAGGAAACAACATGTTTGATAACTACTTTAGGACTGAAAATAATATAACATATTTGATGTCTGAATTATATGATTGAATCCGAGATAAAGACCATGGCAAGCAATTGCAAAAAGTGGCAGCCAAGTGGAACAAGGAATTCCCAGAAATAACAGAGATTGACTCTTTGCTGTAGGATTGGGTAGAACCAGGAAAATAATAATATCAGAGACATGGAGGGAATTACAATTTAAATTACTACATAGAGCATATTATGCGTTTGAGATCCAATATAAACAGATAGTAAAAGGTACAAACAAATGCCCCAAATGCCTGCTTATTAAAGCAGATCTAAAACACTGCCTGTGGGAATGCCCATGTAAATCTGATTTTTGGGACCAGGTATGACAAAAGTGGTAACTGTGAAGGAACCTCTATCGGTTTTATTTGGGAACATGGAGGGGTGGAAAGAAGTTATAGGGGACTCAGGAATTCCAAGGATTGCTGAAATTATACTCCAGGCAGTAGAAAGTCTATAATGGTGCAATGGGTGAAATATGACCCTCCAAACTTGGAAACGGTTAAAACATATCTCACTCAGTAATGACCTTAGATAAAATGGAAACCAAGACCAATAAGGAACAAAAAACTGAGAATTTTTTTTACAAAATGGGAGTGAAAAAGAGTTACCACAGAGTGAAAAAGACGAAATATATCAGGCTTTCATGCACACATCCTGGAGTCTCTTGCGGCAAATTGCGCAAGGTCATAGATGAGGTACAGTAATCAAAGGGAGAAAAGAACCAGGTTAAACAGGTATCAAGACAGGAGAACAGTATATCTGAACCTAACGTCTGCAATATGTGTCTGACTAAAGTTATGTTTTTTTACATTCTATGAGTTAATTGTTTAATTTAAAAATGGTGTCTTTTTCAGTTAAGTTTGAGCATCTGATTTATACCTTTTTTACTTATATATATTTTTTCTTTTAGGTATAATTTAAACATGGAAAATGGTAAAGATGTGCTGAAATCTGTTATGTTTACCAGCAATGTTGGAAAATCAATAAAAAAACAATGAGGGGAAAAAAAGAATGAATTCATGATGTAAAAGTTTTCACATTCTGAAAATTCTACCAATTTATCTCCACATTCGTTCCTTTTACCCTAACCATACTTAGCAAATTGTGATTCATCTTTCTGCTGGACAACAATCTTTGCATTTAAATATCTCATAATGATCATGAGGTGAACATTTTGTTTGTTGTTAAATTAGTGAATTTGATGATAGAATACTTCCACTTCATTGTCCATGTGACTTGATGTGAATTGTATTATATAAAGCCCAATCTTTTTGTCACTGAATGACAATTCTAGATGCTCTTTTGGATGAGCTTTTAAATGCCACCATGTTATCTCTCTACCTTTGATGATGAAGCCAATGCCAGTGATCTTTCCATTTTCTATTTTTCTGTAGTACTGTAGAATATGTGTCTACTTTTGAGCTAATGAGGTCTTAATATTTTCTTCTTACTTAGGCCAACAATATCTAATTTATTATTTTCAAGATAGTCTTCCAGTTCCTGCAATGTTGCATCCCTGGAGAGGGTCCGGCAGTCAGATGTAGGTTTGAATTCCAGCTTTTCTTTAACCTCTGGGAATTATTAGTACCCTACTGTAAGCCCATGGACAATGCCTTCTTCCTGAACTCGGTAAAGCCCAGGGACAATCTAGCCTCCGAAGAATGAGGGCCATTGCTTTTCAGAGTCTCCCATATATGTGGGTTGATGTCTTACTTGCCATGCTGGCTTCAGTTTAATTTTGGTAAGTACCTTTCCCACTTTAGCCAGATATATTTGTAATGCGTTCATAGTAAGGTTAAATTTACCAGCACAAATGCCACTATACATCTTCATGAACACCATTTGCCACCTTCCCGACACTTTGAGCCACTGAGATAAGGATTATAAATCCTTTCCCCCTTCTTTCTTATTTACATATTATATACCTTACAGCACCATTTAAGCTAGTACTTTGTATATTGGTAACTCTCTCTCTCTCTCTCTCTCTCTCTCTCTCTCTCTCTCTCTCTCTCTCTCTCTCTCTCTCTCTCTCTCTCTCTCTCTCTCTCTCTCTCTCTCATCACATTGGACCTTTGGCCCGTCACTCCGGCTCAGGCCAATGAGATGGCTCCCTTGGCCCGCCCCCCCCCCCCCCCGCACACCTCTCATTGGCCGGTGTGGTCTAACACACACACATCTCCCGCCGCCACCTCCCGCCCCGGTAAGTAACTAAACCGCCGCCTCACACCCCTGCGCCTACAGCCTCCCCTCCCAGCGCACACCCCTGCTGCCGGGCCGCCTCAAACCCCTGCCTCACCCCTGTGTCTCACACTACTGTGTCTCCCGCCGCCTCAAACCCCTGCACCTCCCACTGCCTCACCCCTGTGCCTCACACTACTGTGCCTCCCGCTGCCTCAAACCCCTGCGCCTCCCGCTGCCTCACCCCTGTGGCTCACACTACTGTGCCTCCCGCTGCCTCAAACCCCTGTGCCTCCTGATGCCTCAAACCCCTGTGCCTCCCGCTGCCTCACCCCTGTGCCTCACACCGCCTCACACTACTGTGCCTCCCGCTGCCTCAAACCCCTGCGCCTGCTGCTGCCTCACCCCTGTGCCTCACACTACTGTGCCTCCCGCTGCCTCAAACCCCTGCGCCTCCTGCTGCCTCACCCCTGTGGCTCACACTACTGTGCCTCCTGCTGCCTCAAATCCCTGCGCCTCCTGATGCCTCAAACCCCTGCGCCTCCCGCTGCCTCACCCCTGTGCCTCACACCGCCTCAAACTACTGGGCCTCCCACTGCCTCAAACCCCTGCGCCTCCCGCTGCCTCACCCCTGTGCCTCACACCGCCTCAAACTACTGGGCCTCCCACTGCCTCAAACCCCTGCGCCTCCTGCTGCCTCAAACCCCTGCAGCTCCCGCTGCCTCACCCCTGTGCCTCACACTACTGGGCCTCCCGCTACCTCAAACCCCTGCGTCTCCCCTCCCAGCGCACACCCCTGCCGCTGGGACCTCCAATCACTGCGCCACCCTTCTCAGCGCAAAACCCATGTGCATCCAACTGCCTCCAACCCCTGCGCCTCCGCCCTCCCTTCCCGCATTGCCTCCAAACTCACACCCCGGCCACTAGAGTCAGCGGGGGAGCGTCCGCAAGGGAGCGAGCGCCCGGGACAAAGCGGGGGAGCGCTCCCGTCTGCAGACGTCCACAACAGATGGAAGGTTTTGGAGGGGACACGGACGGATGACCGGCAGACAGTGGGTGAAGGGGGAGCAAGCGGCCGCCTGATACATTAATTGTCACTTACCTATCCCCCCCCTTCACCTCCCCTCACTCCCCTCTTCACCTCCCCTCACCCCCCACCTTCACCTCCCCTTCACCCCCCCTTCACCTCCCCTCACCCCCCTTCACCTCCCCTCACCCCCCCCTTCACCTGCCCTCACCCCCACCTTCACCTCCCCTCACCCCCCCCTCACCTCCCCTCACCCACCCTGCTACATATATATATATATAGTATATATACATACATACAGTATGCATAACTCAACATAGACAAATCAGCCATTCATACATAAAGGACAAAAAGCATACAGAATATTACTGAGAGTTCCTTTCTAGTGATGATAATAAATTGGGAGCCTGTTTCCTCGATGTACAGTATGGGCTTTCCTATTCCTTGCTTAGCATCACCTCTAGGGATTTATTCTATATGCGCCAAAGCAGTCATTCAGACAATTTTTGCCCCAAAAACCCTTATTGAATTTGATGGTGTCTCAGCATATATAGAATGTCCCCCTAAGCCTACTACACATTTTCTCTGTCACAACCATTATTTAAAGTTTAATAGGAAAATTGTTTCATGCTTGAAAAGGTCAGTCCCAAGTAAGACCAAAGTGGCCCACTGATGATCACTTCCCAGGAGATAAAGGCAGATATGTGAGACCACAAAAGTCAAGGAGACTCCACTTTACAGCTTTGTGGAAAAAATCCCCAGAGCTTGAATTTGTTTATTTCTTATTTCCAACCAAAACCTTTTATTATTAACACCCATTTAGAAGCTGTAGATAATTTTGCTAAAAAAAAACCCCTCTATTTGCTCATGTATGAGATGCAAATAATGCTCGATTGTTAGTGTTTCACATCCATAAAGATGCTTTTTCTGGAGTAGTTGGGCAATATATGCCGATGATAGACATTCTTGTAAGGGAGCATTATATATGTATAGTAATGTATTTAGTGTTTCTATGACATCTTTTTATACAAGTATTATTAGCTGCCACAAGCTATAAATATGGGCTGACTTGCCTATCATTTCATATATGTAAGTCATCTATTTTTCTACATCTGTGTTTCTATTTCACCCCCAGTTAACAATTATTTTTCATTTAGATTAAGTAATATAATAAAACAAATTAATTAAGGGCACCACAAATGGCAGAGAAAAATATATATTTTTAAAAGTATAGAACAATGTTCAGTTATCATATTTAAATCCCAACCAAAAATAAATGTGAAGAATAGATGTGTTAAGCCTACTGGAAAAAAGTAAATAATAAAATGGCACAAGAACTTGCATTGAAAGACTAAACTTAACTGTTACAGTTTCTAATTTTGCCAAGGACACATAGCTTAGATTTAGTGTTCTTTCAGCATACATAATTGCCAGCTTTTCAAAATAGACTGTCTAGGTGTCTGAAAGCATAATTTTTTCCTAAATTCTCTTAAATACATCATATTATAAGCAAAGTACATTTTGTACAGTACAGTATATGCAATGTAAAAGCAACACATTCTGAGACTTATTTTCCATTCTGGTAATGCACGTTCTGAAATATTACACTTACAGGCGGTGAGGTTACTTAAGGACAAAGCAACCTAAATGTATACTTTTATTATAACTCTGGTTCTGTTCGAGGTTGGCATCATGCATGAACAGAAAAAGGGGCCACTATAGTCTCGTGGACATATCTGTCTCTATCTTAAGCAGAAACTAAGATGCCTATGCATTTTTTTTTTCAAGTTTTCATTTTTAAAAAGCACATTGTAGGACTAAGATCAATTTTACTCCTTTTGTGCCATGACATGTGCAGTTCGAAGAAATCCCCTCCCCATCTCTTTAAATGAAAAGAACCCACAACACTTCTTTAGTGAAACAAGGCCAAATCTATATTAAATAATCCTCTTTGGAAATGAGTTGAAATGTAACTTCTTTAACTTCAGATCTTACCAGGCTTCCCATCAGGGATCTTGAGCCTATGGCATTCCTGCAGCTCATGATCCCCACTGCTGGCAGAACTCTGGACCAGCAGATGTATTATTGATACACTCTGGAAATCAAATAGCCCTGAAGGGGCGTGATCCACAGTATACCAACAGTTGTAATTCAACTCTTTAAATAATTGGGCCACAGAATGGCAAGCCAAGAATGAATTGCTGTTTTCTACTTCAAATTCACCTTTAATATTTTTATATTCTTAAATATATATACTGAGTTAAGTTATGGTGAGTAAAAAAAGTGACAAAAACCCTCCACAGCAAAGCAAATATGCAAATGTAAATACAACTGAAGCTCATCTGCACGTCTTAGGCAGGTCTGCAACCCCGCCTATAGGGAACCATGTTAAAAATGGTTTTTGAAGCAAAAAGTGGCACTGTGGGCTCATTTGCATGTCATTCCCCAGAATCTCTTGCTGCAGTGGAAGTGCTGTGTGCTGGGTGATAATGGTGAAAGGCGGGGTTGCAGACCTGCCTAAGACGTGCAGATGAGCATACAGTTGTATTTACATTTAAATATATATATATATATATTTTCTCCCCTATGCAAAAAAAAGTAACAGCAGAACAAAAAAAGAGGTAGGGAGGGGGGTTCCAAAGTACGCAGTTTATGTATCCAGACTGTTCCTTGTTGTGAAATATCCTGTCTGTGGCTACCCACTCTCCAATGGGATTTTACAATATCAATATCAATTGATATAGCAAGCCTGCCGGATTTGACTGATGAAACCCCTAGGTCTCAATATAGATATAGACCTAAATTCCTTTTGACTTAGACCTTTGTTTTATATACTTTTTTTATATTCTATTTTAGTGTTTGGATTTTCTGGTCTTCTTGTGTGAATTTTCAGCTTTCTTGTGCTGAATCTTAAATTATTTAATTATTTAATTATCCATGTATGTTACCATTGCTGTGTTCTAATCTATTTATGCTCTCTTCATAGATTATATATTCCGCACTTAATCACATCAAGTGTACTGTATGTGTATGCTCATTTTGTTGCTGTTTATAATATGCTATACTTACTAAACCCCTACCCACCTACTGTAGTTTGCACTGCTCAAAATAGTTTTCTCCTTGTTCCACCTGTTTCCTCCTCATCCTTTTCTCTGAAGCTCTCTTCACACTCATACTTACCAAGCTCACGTTCTTGCTATATTCAAGGCTCAGTTGATAAGCCAGCCTTTAAAAGAAGCATTTCATTAGCATGGAGTAAGTTATAAAATTACCCACTTCCAACATCAAATAAACATTCTGTGCCATCCATGGAGTTGAACTTTGCACTTATATTTATTCCTACTATTTCTATATGTCTCCCCATCCTTTTGGGGCAGGGATTCTCTTTTTCTTGTGGATACTTTCAAATTCAATACTCTTAACTAGAGATAGGCGAACCAGTCCACTTCCGTTTCCTGATTTTTCTGAATTTACCATTCATATTCTGTTCCACCGTGTAATATCCGCCGACGGATTGTTACAGGTTCAATCCATGCGGATTAATCCAAAACTGTTATTGGATACAATCTGCTGGCTTATTTTAACAATCCATCCGTGGATTCCGCAATCTGTTGACGGATTTTAAGAATCCAATCCGCGGAGTGACTGTTGGTGTCAACATTTTTTACAAAATCCGCAAAAGGCTAATCACCATTTTTGAGAAATGAAAGGAACCGGACGATCCATGTTGGATCCAAACTCGCCCATCTCTACTCTTAACACTAATTTGTTATGTAACTGCCTATATTTTTTAATTGCCTTGTAAAATGCTGCACAAATGGTTGGCACAATGTTAAAGGTAAATACATAGATAATAATAATAATAATAATAATAATAATAATAATAATAATAATAATAATGATAATAATAATAATAATAATGATAATTGTAAAATATGTACTTTTTGTTAATCAGTGAACTACTACTAAACACGGAAAACCTACCTCTATATAATGCCAGTTCCCTAACAGATTTTGTGTGAATTTCCCATCACAAGTTATTGGCATCCTCTTGACAGAATATTTCAGGTTGTTCTGGCTATTACGTACCTATGCCATTATGCAGGATGCCTATGTGTGATGCATGTTATGTTAAAGAGACATCAAAATTGAAGCCTGCAAAGCCATGCACTAGCAGCACCGTAACGTGCTTCTGGACATATTTTTGGTGTTATTACAGGCAGCCCGGTACAATAAATAATGACATTATGTAGCATGTATGATCCCACTTTGATAATAGCTATATTACACTTACAAGCTGCTTACCCAAATGCCTCTAAACTCAATGACTTGCAGAAGTAATTTGAAGAGGGCACAATTGTAATTAGCCAGAAAAATGATGGAATCGGTCAAATTATTTACCCTAATCAGTTACTGGATATAATATTAGTCCTACTACAAAATGGGAGTTGTAGGGACACACAACAAAAGTGTCACAGAAATCTCAATGTGTGATTATGCTTGACATTTCACTAACAAGAGGGGCAAAGAACAGAATCCTAATATTTTAAACCGGGTGGTAAAACCGTGGCTTTTTAATAAGAGAAGTACTGTATGGAACAGTGTACTGTAGGTCTGAATTCTAGAAGCTACCTTTTGTGACTGGATAAAGTCACTTTATTTCCAGTGCCTTAGGCACCAAATATTAAGCTCTTATGAGTGCCTGTCAAATATAGTATATGTACTACGTTTTACAAAGTGACAACATGATATACATCATAAGAAAATCCTGTTATCCTCAGCAAATAATAAGCACAAAGTCACAAGTTTTTACAACTATTTCTAGAACATTCCATTAGGATCCAAAACAAATATGTTTGCATAGTGGACAATGAGGCTAATTTATACCACATCCGGAATTAAGCTACTTTGCATAATTATTCAGAGAGGAAACAGTGGTAAGATTGTCAGCAGTGGACAACTTCAATGCTGCCTTTTGTTTCAGAGTTTAGATCTCTAAGAGGGGCTGCTGAAGAATGTGTTGTACTGTAATCTTACACAAGAACTAGGGTTACAAAACATTCAAGTCACATGGGCTTGTTTCCTGTCACACACTGTTAGCATCAAAGATGTTGTCTCTGCAAAGTTCACTTGATCTATTCTTAGAAGACATACATTAGGCTCAATGCCATATTAAGTAGCATTCACTTGAAATAACATGATTAGCGTTAAGCCTGTGTTACCTAAAGTTGGGGAGAGAGAGTGAGAACGATATCTTGGATATATATTCATTTAAAAAATTTAAATATACTTCATAATGTATATCCAAATGAACATATTTCCCAGGTATCTCAGGTGTGTCCCGCTTTGTTCATATATATCTTTCCATGTAATATATAAAATAGTGTTTTGCAGGTATATATGTAACTTCGGAGTTT
Organism: Ascaphus truei; assembly: GCF_040206685.1. Classification (NCBI taxonomy): domain Eukaryota; kingdom Metazoa; phylum Chordata; class Amphibia; order Anura; family Ascaphidae; genus Ascaphus; species Ascaphus truei. The sequence goes on along the minus strand of NC_134487.1, from coordinate 53,268,530 downwards.
ACACAATTTGGACTCAAATAGGACTTTGTCTCTGTCTGTCTCTGTCTGTCTCTCTCTGTCCCTCTGTCTCTCTGTCTCTCTCTCTCTGTCTCGATATGCATTGTTCAGTGAAAGACATTTGCATATTATTAGTACTAACAGCCGTTATAGTTAAAGCAATGCCCTAAATCAGGGGTGTGCAAACTGGTTGGCATGGAACTTACAGAGGCCCTGTGCTCTTCACTACAGCATTCAAATTAAATGTCGGGGATCGCGCGCAAGGCCTCTGTAAATTCCCTCACCTTGTCTCTGGAGGATTCTGTCGACACATTACCATGGCAATGCGTGTCAAATGACGCTGCGGGGTCACATGACATCAGAAAGCCCGAGACAAGGTAAGGAAGGGGGAGTGCGAGCAGGGGGGAGAGTAGACAGGGGGGCGCAGGGGGAAAAGTTTGTGCATCCCTGCCTTATATTCAAATAGTTTTTAGCACTGATAGTTTTATATTTGGAAGATTGTACCGAGACATTTTGATTATCTTGTTTTTGTGTCTGAGTTTATATTCAATAAATAAAATGTCATACCTCTAAAATACTGGTATGTAGCAACGATCGTTCTTTACTTCTTTAATATTTCCATTTACATAATTACAGCAATATACAGCTATACAGAGGCACTCCAATTGACAAATTCTTGAACAGAGTTAATCCTGATGCAAACTAGCTTATTAATGTCTCTTCTGTATATTCCAAATAAAGGTGTGTGTATATATATATATATATATATACTGAGTTAAGTTATGGTGAGTAAAAAAAGTGACAAAAACCCTCCACAGGAAAGCAAATATGCAAATATAGCTGTATGCTCATCTGCATGTCTTAGGCAGGTCTGCAACCCCACCTTTCCCCATTATCACCCAGCATACAGCACTTCCACTGCAGCAAGGGATTCTGGGAAATGACATGCAAATGAGCACACAGTGTCACTTTTTGCCTCAATAACCATTTTAAACATGGTTCCCTATAGGCTTAAGCTTGCTGCATGGTCACAGCTTTGAACACAGCCAGGGTTAAGGTGCATACCCAGAAAACCACCCACAGACAGCTTTTTGTTTTGAAAATTCTTTTATTATGCAGCGAATCTTTACAACAAGATTATAACAGTACATAAATCATTTTCCAAACGAAAAAAAACCGCGACGTTAACAACGGCGCAGTGCATATCCCACACAACTCACATACATTTTTATTAATGGTTTCCCCAAAAGTAAAAAAACTGTGACGAACACGGCGGTGCAGTACATTTATACGTATGCACCGCACCACAGACATGACATATCATACACACATTATCTCTAACTTTATTGCACAGAAAAACTTTTGGGGCGGGGAAGTAAGGTGGGGGTGGGGAGGGGGGGGTTTAGTCCTCCTCCTCAGGGCCGTCAAAGATGGAATAGTCCTTGAGCAGGCTGTGGAGCAGCCTGCGACAGTCCTGTACCGACATCCTCTTCCTCCCCTTGATCAAACGTTCCCTGGCGAATAGTAAAACGTCCTTGAAACAGCACATTAGACGCCAACCGGCTTCGATTGCGTTCTCTGTGTGTGTTCCTGTGAAAAGTCCGTGGAACACCGAGTAGTACGTGACGCACTTCCTCGGTATATAATCCTTAAAATCAGTGTCCAGCGCGCGCAGCAAGGCCTGCGCAAAGGGGCAGTTCCAGAAGAGGTGTATGATGCTTTCCGCCACTGGGTTGCACCTGGGGCAGTGCCTCACGAGGCTGAGTTTACTCTGGTACTTGTCCGCATTCACAGGGAGTCCCCCGTGTATGGCCTGCCAAGCAATGTCTTTGTGTTTATTCATTAGTCTTTTCGATGCCACATTCCTCCACACCGTTCCAAAGGTGTTGGGGTGGAGACCTGGGACCGATTCCATGATGTCTTTAGCCCTGATCATTTTGTAGATGACCTTGGGCTTCCACAGGTCTGGTTTTACTCCCTCCAGATTGTTCTGCCTCACAAACTTCTTCACGTCCTTGTAGAACCAGGGCGTGCGCCAGCTGTAAGGGATGGAGCTGTCCCACTTGTCCCACCCCAGTGCTCTCCAGAGCGGCAGGAGTAGGAGGCGGGACATGGAGTAGCCAGAGGAGTCTTTGTCGCAGTCTCTCAGGGTGATCCGCACGCAGTTGCTTACAAAGAAGGCGCGCAGCATAGTGGGGATATCAGGGATTCCTCTACCCCCCTTGTGCGGCTCTTTGTACATCACCTCGCGCTTTCCCCTCTCAAACTTGGCCCCCCAGACAAAGCGGAACACTGCCATGGAGATCTCCTGGCAGGTTCTGGTCGAAGGCGGGTATGCCTGGGCCACGTACTGCAGGACAGGGAGGATCTCGTTCAGCAGTACCAGCTTTTTCCCCTCAATGGTGAGGGGTCTGAGGCGCCACAATCCGATCTTCTGCTTCACCTTGTTCAGCCTCTCGTTCCAGCTCTTCAGGGCAGCGGCCTCGCTCCCCACACCAAACCAGACTCCAAGGATTTGAATGAGGCCTGCTCTGATGGGGAAGGGGAGGGGGTCGGCAGTCAGGTTCCAAAGCCCAAATAGCTTGGTCTCTGACTTCCCGCAGTTGACTTTTGCTCCTGAAGCTTTCCCGAAATCCTCGCACGTCTGGACCAGCGTCTTCACCGACCGGCTATCTGCGCAGAAGATGGTGACGTCATCCATGTAGAGCGAGCACTTCACTTCGCGTCTCTGGGGTCCTGGCACGACGATCCCTCTGATCTCTGCATCTCGTCTGATGCACTGGGCGAAGAGCTCTATACAACAGACAAAAAGGAGAGGTGAAAGAGGGCAGCCCTGCCTAACCCCTGAGAGGACAGGGAAGGGGTTAGTCTTCCATCCGTTCACGATCGCCACACTGCAAATGTCAAGGTACATCAGGTTAACATAAGAACAGAACATCTCCCCCATCCCATACTCACGCAGCACCCTGCCCATGAAATCATGGGAGACACGGTCAAAGGCCTTCTCCTGATCAAGGGTGACCAGGGCCGCGTGTACACGGCGGTCTTTGATGTAGTGGACTGTGTCTCTGATTAGGGCGAGGCTGTCTGCGATCCTGCGTCCGGGGATGCCGCACGTCTGGTCTGGGTGGATGATCTGGCTGATGACCTTCTTCAGTCTGTTCGCTAGGACTTTTGCTAGGATCTTGTAGTCCGCATTCAGGAGGGAGATGGGACGCCAGTTCTTGAGGTCGCACCTCTCCCCCTTCCGTTTGTACAAGAGCGTCAGCATTCCTTCCCTCAGCGTTGGGGGCATCCTACCTTCTGCTTCCATTTCCCTGTAAAGCTCGAGCAGGTCTGGGCCGATCAGGTCCCACAGCTTCGTGTATAACTCAGCTGGGATACCATCTCCGCCCGGCGTCCTACCCTTCTTAAAGGATTTGGTTGCAGCGTGGAGCTCCTCCAGCGTCAGGGGGGCGTTCATGGCTGCTTTTCCTGCCGGGTCGATGGTGTTTGTAATCCCTGACAGGACCTTGTCAGCCTGGTCTCGGTCTGATGCTTTTGGGGAGTAGAGGTCTTCATAGAAATCTTTCACGACTCCCATGACTTCCTCCTTCCCCTGCTGCACGTTGCCATCTTTGTCTCGCAGCTCCCTCAGGGGCATGTGGGCAGAGTGGAGTTTCTTGAAGAAGAAGGCATTGCATTTCTCCCCCCTCTCAAGGTTCTCCACCTTGGAACGGAAGATGATTCGTCTGGATTCCTCCTCAAAGTGCTTTTGCAGGCTCTCCTTGGTTTCCTCCAGGTCGTCATCCACGTTCCATCCACAGCGTTTGAGGTCATGCAGGGACTGCAGCTTGCGCTGCAGGCCCTCGAACTCCCCCTTCCTCTCACACGCCAGGCGTCTGCCCTTTGCCTGCAGGAAGCAACGGATCCTTATCTTCGTGAATTCCCACCACTCTGCAGTGCTGGGGAAACAGGCCTTTTCTTCTTTCCATGCTGTGTATGCTGTTCTCAGCTCCTCCATGATCTCCTCCCTTTCCAGCAGTGCGCAGTTCAGCTTCCAGGATCCTGGCCCTGGGGGGAAACCTCCTCCCAGGCGCCCCTGGAGATGAATGGCTCTGTGGTCAGAGAAATGTACTGCGACCATGGAGTGCTGTCTGTGCTGTACCTGCTTGGTGGTCAACAGGAAGTCAATCCGAGAACGCACGGAACCATTTGGGTGGCACCAAGAGTAGTTTGCTGCGCCTGCTCCCATAGATCCTACCACGTCCTTCAGGGATGCCTCCCCAATCATCGCCATGAGTAGCCTGGACGTCACATCTATCTTTGATGATTTGCTGGGGGGCACGTGCCCCCCCACCTCAATCGTGCAGTTGAAATCCCCACCCATCACCACTGCCCTGGAGGTTGCGAGCCAAGGACGAAGGTGCTGGAAAAGTTCCAAGCGCTCATTTCTCCGGGGGGCGGCGTACACATTGATGAGCCTAATCGGCTCCCCTGCCCACGAACCGTCTACGACCAGTAGTCTGCCGCAGACGAGTTCATGGACAGAATAAACAGTGAAACATCCCCCCCGGATCAAAATGGCTACACCCGCGTTCCTGCACCCATTCCCCCCAGACCAGTAGGAGGGGCCGTGAGACCACTGCCCGCTCAGGTGCCTGTAGGATCGAGAAAAAGGTAAGGCACATTCCTGTAGCATATACACATCACATTTCTGTAAAGAAAGGAATGTTAGTACTCTGGCACGTCTCATCCGCTCTCCTATGCTCCTTACGTTAATGGAGAAAATGTTAAAAGACGCCATTAGTTTGGGGATAAAGGGTTGGACAGACTTGCAGTGATACTAGTTACCATCCTCACTGGCGTGGGTGGTCTTGTTGATCTCCTCGCACAGCTGGTCTAGCAGATCCATGGTTTGCCCAAGGTTGTCATGGAGGAGGAGGGTCTCTGCTGCCTCTCGCCCCTCTCTTATGAGCTCTTCCACGGTCACCTGTGTCTCGCTAGGTGGCTGTTCTAAAATGGCCGCCTGCTCCTCTGCAATGGCTGCCTCCTGCATCTCTGCTTCCTCCTCCTCCAGGTCGCTTTCAAGGTCACCGTCAGCGTCGCTGGAAGTGGGTGAGTCGCCGATTTGCATTTGGGCTCTCTTCTGCTCCAGCCCCTGGTGCGGGCTATCCGTCTCAGGGGCTCTCCTCTTTATTCCCTGCTTCTCCGTTCCGGTCTGGGCTATGAGGGCGGTATCTGTAGCAAGGGAGGAAGAGGGAGGGGGTGCAACAGCCTCGGGGCTGGGGAGAGGTGTTACAGAGGGAGGGGCTGCAGCCTCATGGAGCGTGGGGGGGGCTGCAGTGGAGGGTTGGGAGGAGGGGGCAAGGGGTGGTGGGTGGGCGGGGAGGGTTGGGGTAGGGGGGAGGGTGGGGGTTGCAGCAGCAGTGGGTGTGGGAGGGAGTGTTGCTGCAGGGGTGAGGGTGGGAAGGGGTGGGGTGGGGGCTGCTACTGAAGGGGCAGCGGGCTCAGGAGCCGCAGCGGGCGCTGCTTGGGTGGCCTCCTGTTCCCTTTGCTCCTTCTGATACTTACCCCCTTGTGCCTTTACGGGTTGGTTTGCAGGGGGCTTCTTGGCTGCCTTCTGGGTTGCTGTCAGGGGCGCGCCCGGTGTTGCGCCTTTCGCCGCGGCCTCTGCGTAGCTCCTGACCCTCAGCTGGCAGTCCCGGAACATGTGGGTTGTCACAGGTTTTCTGGCGGGGACAATCCTTAGTTTCGTGTCCGGTGTTCTTGCAGTTTCTGCAGGCTTTCAGGGTGCACTGTTTCCACTGATGCCCCAGGTTCCCGCAATTACCGCAGGTCTGGGGCTGGTCAGGGTAAAAGATCCTCCCTGAGCTGCCCGCAAGTGAAAAACTGGGAGGGAGGTGGTGCAGCCGATCTGCCGCTTCTGGATTTGGCCACAAGCGAACTACCATGCTCCACTTTCCCACCCAGTACCCCAACTTGTCCTTGATCCTGCTCGGCTCCCTCACCACGGTGCAAGAGCGCCGCAGAAAGGTAGCAATATCCTTTCCAGGGATATGGGGGTTCCTCACCGTCACAGTGATCCTCTTCTCGTCCCTCTGGATAGGGCAGTTCACATCGAACTCTGAGAAGGGGACCTCCTGTTTCAGGGTCTGGAAAGCCTCCCAGTACCTCCTGCAGGCTCCCGCCGTGGCGAAGGTGACGAAAAACAGGCCACCCCTGAGGTCCTGGATGCTCAGGATCTCGTCCGGAGTAAAGCCTGCTTTGCTCACCAGCTCCTTGGCAAAGGTCTCAGCGTCCAACAGAGGGCGCTGTCCGTCGACCTCCCTCAGCTGCATCACCACTGTCTGCCTCATCCAGGGTTCCAGGCGGGGGATCCTCCTGTTGCTGCTGCTCCCAGCTCCAGGGTTGGAGCTGGGGCCGCCGCTGCTGGTACTGGCAGTGGGGGTGAGGCCGCTGGGGGTGGCAATGTCGCCTGAGCCGCTGGAGCTGGTTGCCGCTGGGCCTCCTCCGTCCGTCTCCTGGCTGCTGGGGACCGTCTCTGGGGGTGCCGTGTGCTTCTCCTTCTTTGTCATCTTCTTCTTCTTCTGCAGGGTGGTCCCGGCAGGCTCCATGGCGACCTCCATCCTCTTGATCTTAGCCAAAAACCCACCCACAGACAGCTGTTTTTTTTTTGTTTTTTTTTTCCTCACGAGAGGGTACACCCTCTCGCTCATCGGATCCCAGTCCACTTCAGTGGATAGGGAGCTTGCCTTTGGACTGTCCAACCGAAGTCAGACCCGCCCTCAGTGCACAGTTTCCCTGAAGGTTTCAGCCCGAAAGCAAAGGTCTCCAGGGACATTGATGCCTTCCTCCGTTAGGATTCAGGACATCCATCTCTTCCTCCCTCTGGCCCGAGGCCCGCAAGGGAGTTCGCATCATCTCCCCTCTTTCGAGGGTTGTGCGGGTGCACCCCAGCCCCGAAGGGCTGGTTGTTCGAATGCCATCCCCCCTTAGTCCGAAGGCTCAGGGGTTCTGTGGTCCGGGGTCTGGAAACCACCTCTCAACGAGCTAGAGGGCCAAATGCTTGCCACAGACCTTTCCTACTGAAACCCCAGATAGGATAGTACTGCATTTGGTCATAGCTGTGCAGGTCGAGAGGAGCACTCATATCGCCTTGATCTAAGCCAAAGGGCCAAGGCACCCACAGTCAGCTGTTTCGACCTTGATGGGTCTCATCAGTGTGGGGTTGATTTTACTGGGAATGCAAGAGAGGCTTATGGGATAAGCTAAACGATAATACTGAGTTAAGTTATGGTGAGTAAAAAAAGTGACAAAAACCCTCCACAGGAAAGCAAATATGCAAATACAACTGTATGCTCATCTGCATGTCTTAGGCAGGTCTGCAACCCCGCCTTTCCCCATTATCACCCAGCATACAGCACTTCCACTGCAGCAAGGGATTCTGGGAAATGACATGCAAATGAGCACACAGTGTCACTTTTTGCCTCAATAACCATTTTTATTGAGGCAAAAAGTGACACTGTGTGCTCATTTGCATGTCATTTCCCAGAATCCCTTGCTGCAGTAGAAGTGCTGTATGCTGGGTGATAATGGGGAAAGGTGGGGTTGCAGACCTGCCTAAGACATGCAGATGAGCATACAGCTATATATGCATATATATATATATATATATATATATATATATATATATATATATATATAAAAAAAAGTAATATATATATATATATATATATATATAAAAAAAAGTAATATATATATATATATATATATATATATATATATATACAGTGGTTGACAAATCACCAAAAAATCTACTCGCCACACAAAAAAATCTACTCGCCACCTAGTACCAAACGTGTGCTGCTTGGGCCAATATTTACTCGCCCGGGGGTAAAATCCACTCGCCCGGGGCGAGCAAATGTATAGGTTTGTCAAACACTCTATATATATATATATACAGTGTTCGACAAATCACCCAAAAATCTACTCGCCCAACCAAAAAATCTACTCGCCACCTAGTCCCACCCCCAACCCTAGTCCCGCCCCCCAACCCCGCTTTAATATAAAATATATAAATAAAATACATTTAATAAATTCCTAGTCAGAACAACATTCGTTTTTGACATAAATGTATTTATTGTATTACATTATACTACAATTAGTCCTTGTTACGTGTGTGTGTGTGTGTGTGTGTGTAAATGTCGATCTAGAAAAAAAAGCCAGGTGTGAATGACTAGTTTCCTGAACCCCTTAACCAGTGTCTGGACATCCCCGCTTCACAATATCTAAAGCAGCAATCCCGCCTGGAATCTTACCTGATCCGCAGTCCCTCAATGTCCAGGTACCCTGATTCCTGCAATGTTATACATTGGAGGTGAGGTGTTCCCCACCTGTCTTTTGGGTTAGGGTGGATTCCGATGTCTTCTGTGTGAAGCTTGAGTCAGATCTGGAAGAAAGCAGTATAGGTTATTTTGGTGTAGTATAGGGCAGTTTAGATATTATTTATTTATTTATTTATAAAATATTTTACCAGGAAGTAATACATTGAGAGTTACCTCTCTTTTTCAAGTATATCCTGGGCACAGAGTAAAACAAATAATACATGTTTACAAGTACAGTTACATAAATGAACAGGGTATACATTATATACAAGACATTGCGTGCACAGTTAAAGAAAATATATATTATGAGCGTATGAAACAGTTACAGACCAGGTTAAAATGTGAGACAGCCTTAGATTTGAAAGAACTTAAACTGGTGGTGGATGTGAGAGTCTCTGGTAGGTTGTTCCAGTTTTTGGGTGCACGGAAGGAGAAGGAGGAACGTCCGGACACGTTGTTGAGCCTTGGGACCATGAATAGTCTTTTGGAGTCTGATCTCAGGTGATAAGTGCTGCAAGTGGTAGGGGTGAGGAGCTTGTTCAGGTAGCTGGGTAGCTTGCCCATAAAGAATTTAAAGGCAAGACAGGAAAGGTGAACTTTGCGCCTAGACTCTAGTGTTGACCAATCTAGTTCTTTGAGCATTTCGCAGTGATGTGTGTTGTAGTTGCATTGGAGAACAAAACAACAAATTGAATTGTAGAGGGTGTGAAGTTTGCTAAGGTGGGTTTGAGGAGTCGAGCCATATACTATGTCTCCATAGTCAATAATTGGCATTAGCATCTGCTGTGCGATACACTTTCTGACCAGGAGACTTAGGGAGGGTTTGTTCCTGTAAAGTACCCCTAGTTTGGCATAGGTCTTGGTTTTCAGGGTATCAATGTGCATCCCGAATGTTAAGTGGGAGTCAAACCATAAGCCCAGGTATTTAAAACTAGTGACAGGTGTTAGGGTGGTGTTAGCGTTGGTTCTAATCAGGAGCTCAGTCACTGGAAGCTTTACAAATTTAGTCTTGGTCCCAAATACCATTGTTACAGTCTTGTCAGTGTTTAAAAACAGTTTGTTTTGAGAAATCCAGTTTTCGAGTCTCAAAAAGTCAGACTGAAGTATGTGTTGAAGGTCAGAGAGGCTATGGCTGTGTGCATATAGGATTGTGTCATCTGCATACATGTGTATTGAGGCTTCCTTACAAGCTGTGGGAAGATCATTAATGAACACTGAGAAGTGTAGGGGCCCGAGAACAGAGCCTTGCGGGACACCACAGTTGATATCCAGGGGGTTGGAGTTAGAGCCTGAGATGGACACATGTTGGGATCTACCTGATAGGTAGGACTGAAACCAGTTTAAAGCATGTTTCCCTATTCCAGACCTCTGGAGTTTGTTAAGCAGGATAGCATGATCAACTGTGTCAAAAGCCTTTGCAAAATCTAGGAATACTGCACCAGTGAGTTGTCCCCGTTCCATTCCACACTGGATTTCATTGCAAACTTTTAGCAGGGTAGTTACGGTGGAGTGTTCGGGACGAAACCCAGATTGGAATTAGCTATGGAAATTTGTCTTGGTATAGAAATCGCGTAATTGGAAGTGGACACATTTTTCCATGACTTTGGATAGAATTGGGAGAAGTGAGATTGGCCTGTAGTTTGAGACAGTGTTTTTGTCCCCACTTTTGAAGATTGGGACAACTCTGGCAGTTTTCCAGGTTTTAGGGATATGGCCTGCAGACAGGATAGGGTTGACTATGGACGCAATTGGTTTGGCAATGGCTGGGGCACCAAGTCGTAGGAACCTAGATTGTAGTAAGTCGGTCCACATTGGCTGCTTAGTTTTAGTTTGAGGAGCGCTTGTATAATCTCCTCTTCATATACTGGGCCAAATTGAAAATTGTGGGCAGTGTTGGGAGGGGGTGGGACTGTAGGGATACTCCCAGGATGAGATTCAGGTTTGTGGTTTGGGCTGCGTGTCGCTAATAAGTTAGTGGCACACCCCACAAAGTAATCATTGAATGCATTTGCAATGTCAGTGGGGTTTGTCAGAGTAATATCCCCTTAGTGATATTACTTGGTTGTTGATGGTTAGGAGGCTGGAATATATTGTTGATAACCTTCCAGAAGTTAGCTGGGTTTGATGTATTCTAGTGGAGATTGTCAGAGTAATATTGTGCTTTTGCATGCCTTGTTTGCCTTGTGCACATGTTCCGCATGCATCTGTAGTGATTGAGATCCTTGGTAGTGCCAGTTACTTTGTAGCTTTTCCACAAGGCATCCCTGAACTGGTAGAGTGCTATAAGGTCAGGTGTAACCCATGGAAGGTGGGCCCTCCGTACCCTTATTTTGCGTAGTGGAGCATGGGTATCGCAGAGTTTTAAGAACTCGGATTGGAAATAGTCGAGCGCAGAATCAGGGTCGGGAATTAAATCGATATATAGGGTAAATGAGAGGTCCAGAAAAAGAGTGTGAGACAGACACAGAGAGAGGATGAGAGAGAGGGTGGGTGAGAGAGAGAGAGAGGGTGGGTGAGAGAGCAAGAGGGTGAGAGAGAGGGTGAGAGAGAAGGTGGGTGAGAGAAAGAGAGGGTGGGTGAGAGAGAGAGAGAGAGGGTGAGAGAGAGGGTGAGAGAGAGGGTGAGAGAGAGGGTGGGATAGAGGGTGGGAGAGAGGGTGGGAGAGAGGGTGTGAGATGGTGAGAGGGTGAGATAGAGAGAGGGTGAGAGAGAGAGAGGGTGAGAGAGAGAGAGGGTGAGAGAGAGAGAGAGAGAGAGAGAGAGAGGGTGAGAGAGAGAGGGTGTGAGAGAGGGTAAGAGAGAGAGAGTGAGAGAGAGAGAGAGAGAGAGAGAGAGGGTGTGTGAGAGAGAGAGGGGCTGTGAGAGAGAGAGAGAGAGAGAGAGAGAGAGAGGGTGTGAGAGAGAGAGAGAGAGAGAGAGAGGGTGAGAGAGAGAGAGAGGGTGTGAGAGAGAGAGAGAGGATGTGAGAGAGAGAGAGGGTGTGAGAGAGAGAGGGTGTGAGAGAGAGGGCGAGAGACAGGGGGGTGACTGGGTGACTGGGTGGGGTGACGGGGTGAGGTGACGGGGTGACTGGGTGGGATGACGGGGTGACTGGGTGGGGTGACGGGGTGACTGGGTGGGGTGACGGGTGATTGGGTGGGGTGACGGGGTGATTGGGTGGGGTGACGGGGTGATTGGGTGGCGGGGTGATTGGGTGGGGTGGCGGGGTGATTGGGTGGGGTGGCGGGGTGATTGGGGGGTTGGGGTGATGTGACACATCTGGTATCCTGCACACACACACTCCCATACACTCCCACACACACTCCCACACACACCCATGCACACACACACACACACACACAGTCCCATGCACACACACAAACTCACCCATGCACACACAAACACCCATGCACACACACACCCATGTGCACAAACACACACACACCCATGCACACACACTCTCTCTCCCATGCATGCACACTCTCCCATGCATGCACACACACACACACTCCCATACATGCATGCACACACACACACTCCCATGCACACACACACACACACACACACACACACACACATACACACACACACACACACACACACACACACTCACATGCAGGCACACACACACTCTCTCTCCCATACACACACGACAGGGGGAAGAAGAGGAAAGGCCGCGCGACCGAGCACCTCCACCACTGCCCCGCTCGCCCCCCGCGACCATATCCTGCCCTGCGCGTACAGCCACGGGACCGTGGGGAAGCGGAGACCAAGTAGGTAAGGGGGAAACACCCTCGCTACCATCTCCAGCTTGCGCGGGGATCGGGGAAAGCGGGAAGTGGCGCAGGAAGCCGGGAACATCCCCACTACCATCACCCGCCCCCCAAGGGTATCGCGGGAAGCCGGGGTAAGCGGGGAACACCCCCACTACCATCACCAGCCCTGCGGGGGTATCTCGGGAAGCCGGGGTAAGCGGTGAACACCCCACAACCATCACTCACCCCGCGCGGGGATCGGGGGAAGCGGGATGTGGCGCGGGAAGCCGGGGAGAGAAGGGGGGGAACACCCCCACTACCATCTCGCGTCCTGCGGCGCGGGTATCGGGGGAAGCGGGAAGTGGTGCGGGAGGCCGGGGGGAGAAGGAGGGGGAAACCTCCGCCATGCGCGGGAAGCCGGGGTAAGCAGGGGCCGGGGAGAGAAGGGGGAACACCCTCGTTACCATCTCCAGCCACGCGCGGGTATCGGGGAGTAAGGGGGAACTGCAGGAGGCACGGAAGGGGCAGAGGGGCCGCAGGATGGAGGATTGGAGAGTACTTACTCTTGTACTCTCCAACAGATCTCCGGCCAGAAAAAATGGCCGTTCGTTGGGGGTGGGCTCATATAGAGCCTGGCCGCGCGCCCACAAAGCCTGGGAGCGCGCGTCAATCAGCAGTCAGGTAGGGGAATTATTTTTTTTTTATTCAAGCAGCGCGAGCAGGGAAAATTTCAGCGCGAGCAGTGAAATTTGAAAAACCAAACACGTGTGCTGCTTGGGCCAATATTTACTCGCCCGGATGTTAAATCCACCCGCCCCGGGCGTGTAAATGTATAGGATTGTCGAACACTGTATATATATATATATATATATATATATATATATATATATATATATATATATATATATATATATATATATATATATACAGCCACAAAGAGATGGAAGGACACAGGTTTAATTACTTCACACTTAAGCAGACAAAAAAATAACACAATGTCACCCATTCTTATTGCTGTAATGCGATGCGCGAAAACTCCAACATGGCGGCCCCTGGTGTCGGGTGTGCCGAGTAGCTCCAGTGCTTTGGTGCTCTCCCGAACAGCCCGCAGCCTCTGCCGAGCAGCTTCTGTCTCTATCTGGACCCGCCTCTAGCTCCGACGGCACCCCTACAGCCACCCCCCCTCTCCGCAGACCAGCAGGTAAGGGGAACCAAGGGGGACCTGGCAACATCCTCCCCCTGATGGAAACACCAACGTCCCTGCTTGGGAACAACATAACCATAACACACACATAAATATATAATGGAAAATGCATACAGAGATTACAATTTATCTGATGCAGACTCTATGTGAGATTAAACAATTCCATGAACATAGCAATATTCGAAGCCAGATTGCTCTGAGCAAGCTGCTGAGACTCATAGTGGGGTGCCCCTAACGAATTGGAGTTGCCTGATGTTGTCATGGACGGTAGTCTTGGGCGTGAGGGCGGGAACTCCTCCCACTGCGACCACGTGGCGAGGGGGTTTGTGGAGCTCCAAGGCCCAGTCGTGGACCTCTTGCTTGGAGGGCACAAACAATGGTTTTGCTAGTAGTACTACTGGTTCGGGCACCCCAGGTCTGAATCTTAGCAGCACATCTAAATGTAGCCGGCTTCCCCCTATGTCTAGAGAAACTACGTGTAGTGCCTGAGTGGCTCACAAGAGACTTGATCCTACGCTGCAGGGAACCTGGGGTGATTACAGTCGATCTGATGACAGCACCTCCACCTGGGAGGAATCCAAGCGCAGTTGGATAACCCCTTCCAAGGAACATAAAGTACAGAATAAATATACACACAGTGGTATAATAACTTATCTTTACTGATAACATACTGATGCAGCCACCGTTATTCGAACATTTCACGCGTTGTATACTCGGAATACCCATTTCATGGCGCGTGATTTCTTCTAACCTTACCGCCTTAAGGCGCGTGTTGACTCATGTTTTTATCGAGTTCAGAAAATTGCATTTTAGTGTTCTGGTTTTTAAACGCCTGTAAATTGACACAGTAGCACAGTAGAACAGTACAGTACACATTACAATTCATTCATTTCTGCCACGGATAAGCGAAGATAGCACCCAAAAAAATCAGAATCCATGAAATTCAAACAAATCAACCGCGGTAAACACAGGTGTGCCTGGTGTGATTGACCGCGTGAATGTAGCGTAGAATACAGCAGAGCACACAAAAATGGCGCCGTGAAATGTTCGAATAATGTCTGCTGCATCTGTATAACTTCTTAATATCGCAGTATACCCCTCGTAATACAATACCATATGACCCCCACACAATATACCCACACCACAATGCTACACCCGGTGGAATTCCCCAAAGTACTGAGGCGCCCTGGGCACCTAACCACCCGGTGTCCACAGAGTCCAGCCCACCCAAGGTGTGTGTGGTTGCACTATCCACAGTGTGTATGTGGATGTTGGTGCACGTAGATGAGGATACCATCCTGGGCACTCCAGTACCCGGGTACCGCTGAATGATACAAGGATCCATCTGATCCAATGAAAACGTCCGCCTCTGGGTGGGGTGAACTCCTGCTGGAGTGTCTTACCTTTAAGAGTCTCTCAGTAGATGGTGGTCTGGTCCCAGACCAAAGGCTGCAAGTCAATGCGCGGCGCTTCTCACTGCTGCGGTGTCACCATCAGGGCTTAGGTGAGCGTTCCTATCTGATGGCCTTCCCTACAGTAACACAAGCTGGTAGGGACTCAGGACCCAACTGGGGCCTAAAGGGGCAAACTAGGCCTAGTACAGGGAAGCACGGCTCCCTGGGCACTACCTCTCTTGTTTCCTCCTGGTCTCTGAGTTGCGTAGTCCCTATGAGTGTGCCAAATGTATCAATCTCAGCTGCTGGGAATCTAGCAGCCCTACTGGCTGTGCTGTGCTGCGTGTCTAGCAGCCCCTGGGGCTGCTGGGACATCTAGTCCCTCTGCGGAGCCTGTCTGTAATGGCTGCCGCTACTTTACCTATTGTGCATGCGCGAGAACTCTAATGCGCATGCGCAAATACTCCAACATGCCGGCCCTCACTGTCGGGTGCGCCGCGGAGCTCCAGTGCACTTGCGCTCTCCCAGATGGCCCTCAGCCTCTGCCGAGCAGCTCCTGTCTCTATCTGGACCTGCCTCTAGCTTCGACGGCACCCCTACATCCATCCTTCCTCCCCGCGGACAAGCAGGTAAGGGGAACAAACGGAAACTTGGCTACATATGATTATGGGTGTAAGTAACAGTTATAGACAAGATTAAAATGTGAGCTAAAGTCTTTACATTTTTTAAACTGGTGGCGGTTTTGAGAGTTTCTGGTAGGTTTTTCCAGTTATTAGGTGCACAGAACAGAAGGAAGAGCAACTGCATTCCTTGTTAAGCCTTGGGACAGGTTTTTTTTTGTCAGATCTCAGGTGATAAGTGCTGCGTATGGTACTGGTGGGGAGTTTGTTCAGATAGGCGGGTAGCTTGCCCAGAAAGTATTTGGTGGCAAGACAGGATAAATGTATTTTGCGTCTCGACTCAAGGGATAGACAATCTAGTTATTTGAGCATTTTGCAGTTATGTGTGTTGTAGTTACATTGTAGGACAGTGACATATTGAGTTGTAGAGGGTGTCTAGTTTGCTAATGTGAGTTTGCAGTGCTGTATCATATACTATCTCCGAATCGTCTATAATTGGCATTAGCAATGCCAGCAATCTGTTGTTTGATGCGCTTTCTGACCAGCGGGTTTAGAGAGGATCTGTTCCTATAAAGTACACCTAGTTTGGCATAGGTTTTGGATCTCAGTGTATCAATATGCAACACAAATGTTAAATGGAAGTCAAAGCATATTTCACAGATATTTAAAACTAGTGACAGGAGTTAGAGTTGGTTTTGATCTGTAGCTCTGTCATTGGTAGCTTTAGAAATTTAGCCTTAGTCCCAAATATAATTATTACAGTTTTGACAGTATTTGAAAACAGTTTGTTTTTGTAAATCCAGTGTTCGTCTTAAAAAATCAGATTGAAGTACATGTTCAAGGTCAGAGACGCTATGGCTGTGTGCATATAAGATTGTGTCATCTGCATATATGTTCATTGAAGTGGCCTTGCAATATCATTAATGATAGTAGGGGCCCCAGATCATATCCTTTGTGGGACCCCACAGGTGATATCCAATGGGTTAGAGTTAGAGCCTGAGATTGTGTAGTTTTAATGTTAGGAGCATCTGTGTAATCTCTTCTTCAGGTACAGGGACAATGTTAAACCTGTGAGCACTGTTAGGAAGGGTTGCAGCTATAGGGGTTCTCACAGGTTTAGCTTAATGATTGTAGTTAGCGTTGGGCTTTGAAATGAGAGAAGTTATTACACCCCACAAAGTATTAATTGAGGAACTGATTGATATCACAAAATGCGTAGGGTTAGCAGTTTATTTTGAGGTTTGGCCAGTAGCCCTGAGGAGAAGTCCTGGTCCCTCTGGTTGTCTGAAAAATGCTGCAGAGGTAGATCACACAGCTGGTGACGTTACAACAGCACCTGCACCAACTGCACTGACTGAGCACACAGCAGCAGACAGACATACGGATCCAGATACTACAGGGCCTGACAGGACTCTCTGTGTGGGCGCCACACTTTCCCTTAAAAGTGTGAAGGCTTTTATTTATGGACAACGTGTGAGTGCAAAACCATATGTGGTTTTTATATATTTTTTATTAAAACTGTACTTCTCTATGGGAGTTTTGTGCGCTTTCTCTTTTTTCTCATATGCACAGAAGGAAGAGGGGAAAACCTCCCACAGAGAGAAGAACATGCCTGAGATTCCTGGTTCTACTACAATTTTGGAACTATTTATTTCACTACAGATAGGATTTATCACCATTTGATTATTTTGGTCCCATGGGACTTTATTTTATTATAGGCTGTAAAGTATAGTTATTTATATTTGTTTATTGATTTTCACTGTGTTTATATTGGATAATTAGGGAACCTCTTATTGTATATTCACCTTGGTCTTATAATCTTTGCACTTATTTTAAACCATCACTTTTAGTAGTGCACTATAATTTTCCTTTTAAACATTAATTGAATGTGTTTGCTATGTCAGTGAGATTGGTCAGAGTAGTAATCACCTCTTTTGACATTAGATGGTTGTTGATGGTTAGAATGATGGAAAATATTGTTGACCTTACAGAAGTTTGCTGGATTTGATGTATTTTGATAAAGTTTGCCAGTAATATTGGGCATTTGCTAGTCTTGTTTTCCTTGTGCATCGGTAGCTATTAAGATTCTTGGTAGTGCCAGTTACTTTGTATCTTTTCCACAAGACATCCTAAAAAGGTAAAGCGCAATCAAGTCAGTTGTAACCGCCGGAAGGTGGGCCCCCCGTATTATGCAGAGTGGGGCATGGGTTTCACAGAGTTTTAAGAACTTTGTACATAAACAAGCGCAGAGGATGGTTACAAGAAAGGATGGTTGCAAGATTTTAGATTCGTCAGGGTGAGTTGGGAAATTAGTTGGGTTAAATTTTGTGATTTGATTTCAGTCCAAATGTTGTTGTTTTTAGGGTTAGCATTTACTGTAGTGATATAACACACGGAAGTAGATTGAGAAAATCAGGCCTCTCCATTTCACACCTTGCTTTGATTACAAATCTTAAATAAATATGAAAAAATACTTATATACGTCTGATTTTTTTAAAGTCGGTGGCAGTCAACATGTCATTGCCCTTGCTTCTGTGTTATCTGAGAAGGGACTACACCTTTAATGCAAGAAAACATAACGGTTTTAAATTAAGAGGTGCACTCCCTTGTTTTCTTAACTACATGTGTATCAGTCAGATTTGTTTCAATTTGTGGCTGTGTAATACGCAATACATGGGAGTCATGTTGGAGACTTGAAGGGAGATTGTGCACCAACTAACACCAGTTATGAATGCTTTCCTTAGAATATATTCATCATGTGAGACTAAGAGGTTTTATTTGTTTTGGAATTGAAAAAGTACTTTGCCCGCAAATTCCCATAAACAGCTGGCCCAGATGATGGGAACTAATCCAAAGTTTAATTATTATGCCAATGTGCCAAAATCATTCTGCCTTTTTAGAAAAAAAAAACTGAAATTGAAAAACCCAAAAGTAGTTTTGATTTTTCACTGTGAAAATTAATAATTAGTAGAGAAGCAGAAGTTACACAGAGAGAAAAAGATCCCAGATGGGTGAGCACTCAAATACTCCTTTGTGTAGAAGATATAAATCAAGTGAAGTAATGACAGCCCAATACCAATACTAGGGCATTTAACCCTTTGATTGGTGTATAGTGCTACCACATACCCAAGTAACTCAGACACTGGCAACATTTTAATTGCCGAATAAACTCGTTATTTTGCCTGTTTGTGTTTAATTTCTCACCATATATAATTTTATTTATTAACCATTAAAATACTACGTTTTATCTTCACATCTTCACTTGATTTATATATTCTACACAAAGGGGTATTTGAGTGCTCACCCATCTGGGATCTCTTTCTCTATGTGTAACTTCAATTGTCTATCCCAGGACGCCCCTTACCTATATTAATTAACCAAATAACACTACTGTACCAGCTGAGCAAGGTTCCCCCCCCCCTTCCTTCTCCCCCCACCAGGTCGATTAGTAGAGAAGCAACCACATTGCAAACTGATGCAATAAACTTATTTTTTTTAAATCTTCTCTAAAAAATGTAAATACGTTCTTCATTCTCTCTCCCCAAAGATTTTTTTCCCCTACATTGAGATCAAATAGTCCCAAATGACTTGTATAGCTTTTCAAACACTCCTTTATACAATACGTGGAGAGATACCTGTGATCAACCTGACATACCTTGGATATACGCTAATGTAAATATTTTAAATATAATTTCCATATCCAAATTAGAGCAGTACATAAGTAGCTTGGGACTTTACAAAATCAGGACTCTTTCTATCCCCTCTCTCTCCAGAAAAAAAACATATTTCAGGTTCTGGATGGGAGTAACAACACTTTAAATATGACCTAATTAGAAATGGGCAATTTTGGGGGGCGGATTTGAATTCGCAGCAGATTGGTCGGTTCCTTTTTTAGCGTATTTCAGCATATCAATAAAAGGACGATTCGTGTTTTGCAGATGTATTATTATTACCAATACACTCAGCGGATTCCGCAAACCGTGTGCGGACTTGAAGAATGCAATCCCTATGTACCCTATTTGAAACAAAGTGTCCCATGCAGCTGAACCGTGGCACTTCAAGCTCAGACAGCCCCAAGTTCCTGAGAAATTTTGAAATTCCACACTCAGGGGAAAAAATATGACTGCTATAGTCAGTTTCACTGTCACAGGTGATCATCACAAACTGGACTGAACCGCGAGGCCGAGGTGGGGGTATAGAAATACTGAGCTAGAGCCGCGAAGTTGTGTCCGGAATACAGATTCGTAGTCATGGGTATCAGGGTCAGGTAGGAGAAGTAAGAAACATTGGGGTCACTAGTCGAGGTTGAAGGTTGGAGAGAGTATGGGTCATTGGGGTCACTAGCCGAGGTTGAGGGTTGGAGAGAGACGGTTGGTAGTAGTTAATAGCCAAGGTTCAGGTACGAAACTGCAAGACAAAACAAGGCACGGTAAGGCAAAGCAGAACAAGGCAAAATAGAGTGCTTGCGACCAGCACGATGTCACAAGTAAACTAATATTATGCTTAGCCGATTTGCAGGGGCAATCACTGAGCCTATAAAGTAGGAACAGCCAATAGATGAACTAGAATCAGGCCACTGATTCGTTGATGGGCGGAGTCTGCACAGCAGGCACTGATGAAGCACCAGCTGTACCGACATCTGAATCAAACTCGGAGGTGAAGCCTGCATCCGATCCTGAAATCACGTGGCAGAGCCTGCGCCCGATCCTCATACTTACTCTGTTGGCCTGTAGAAAGCTGTGACATCATAGTCATAGAGATGATATTGCAGCTTGCGATTGGGTGCACCCAATCATCTGTTTTTTGTTGGCAGTTTTTATCTCAGCACTCGGGGGTCTTTAGTGCTCTGTATGACCCTCTTTTTCATATAAGGTAACCAAAATACTTCAACATGATTTTGGGGGTGATTGCTGCTTTATAAAAGGTTGTGGAATTGAGACATTTCTACCCACACTTCCAATATGTTGTGTGCTAGAAGTGATGCTAAACAACAAGGTGTGGTGGTGTTCTCTTATGTAATGGTGGATAGTTGGTCCTATAGCCTACAATTGGACCTTTGGGCCTGGTCAGATTCTATTAATCAATGTTGGTGTTAATAGTGATCAGTATACAAGTTTATCTAATAAATCTGGTAAATAGATGGTGTTCCACGATAGAGATGTGCAAATCTTTTGTACGAGGTCGTGAACCATGCACAATTGGCTACATCTGGGTAGAAGTGTGCAAGCGATTCGCCAAGCATTAAATCAATGCATATTTCACTTTTGCTTAATATGCTAATTTGCTAAAAGTTTCTAAAATCACTAGCAAAACTCTCTAAAATCCCATAATATAGTGACTATAAAATGTCACACGCCATGTTCGGCTCACTGTCTTGCGATATCTTGCTGAAAGCTTACCAATTATTATCCCTTTCAGGCTTCGCAAAATGTTTTGCCGTGAATCGAATTTGCTAAAAAAATAAAAGAAAAGCTTACAATTTGGAGAATTCATTTTTGACAGTTTTGCACATCTCTGTTCCACAATACTGCGTTGATGTTCAGTTGAATTTATGCTTGGGTTAAGGAGAAGGCAATGTGGAGTGTTATGGTGACAATGAGAAGGGTCCACTGAGGACAGCACCATTCTGAACAGTCGGCTATCATTGCTAAGTGCAATGCTAATGCACAGAGGACATTAGATAACAGAATAAAATAAAGCGTAGGAAAATAATGTTATTTTTTTCCTATTTCATATCTCTTTATCCCGAGTGATTTCAACCTTACCCTTTCCTACCAAAGCCTAAATGAACTAAAAAGCAAAACAATGTTTTTGTGCATGTTAAACATCACTTCCTTTAATTTTTACTTACAGTACATATGATTTAGGGTACTAAACTTTATTAGCTGTTCTAATATAAGTAAAATCATTGTAACTATTACCTCTGGGGGGAAATTGCCTTTTCTAGCTACAGTAATGTATAAACAATAGTGTTCAGTTTAACACACAGTTTGCCTATCTGGGAAAGAACATCTGTAGGCAGTCATAACTTAAAGCTGCAGCTCAGTCTTTTTTTTTTTTTTTTAATTTATTTTTTTACTTCAATAGTTTCATGTGTGCAATCTCTAATTACCTAAAGATCTGTATAGCTGCAGGTCAATTCGTTCTCCATGTATTGATAGGTCAAAATTTGGTGACATAATTAGTGAAGGGATCAGTTTATATTCTGCTTGTCTGTCAGTGGAAGCTCATGAATATTCATGAGCACTCCTGCACTGACAAGTGCTAGAGGGAGGGCAGGGCTGACAAAGGGGTGTGCCTGGGCTTGTGACAGGACATGAAGGGGCAGTGCCTTAGCACAGCGGTGCGCAATCTGTGGGGCGCGACCCCCAGGGGGGGCGCGAGACTGCCGACGGGGGGCGCGGGGTTTACAGAGGCCCCGCGCGCTTCCCGAAGGCACTTAAATTAAGTGCCAGGGGAGCTGCAGGGCCTCTGTAAACCATACTTACCCGTGGCTCCGGCGGCTTCCTCCCGGCGTCGCCATGGCAACGCGGCGTCAAAATGACGCTGCGAGGTCATGTGACGTCACGTTGCTATGGCAACGTGACGTCATTACGCCGGAGCGCGGGTAAGTTGGGGTTGGGGGGGGCGCGGGAGCGAGGGGACAGCCGTCAGGGGGGCGCAGGGAAAAAAGTTTGCGCCCCCCTGCCTTAGCAAATGGCAGTTAAAATAGAATACAAGAAAATTGGTCTTTCAAAGTTGTTTTTTTAAAAACAGAAAATGCTAAAAGTATTTTTTCTTACTACAGAACTGATTTATTAAAAAACACACACATGAACGATATTGACTGAACTGCAGCTTTAACACACACATTCCCAGTAAGCTACAACTCCAAAACCCACCACATCATGTACAGTCATGTGAAAAAGAAAGTACACCCTCTTTGAATTCCATGGTTTTACATATCAGTACATAATAACAATCATCTGTTCCTTTGCAGGTCTTAAAATAAGGTAAATACAACCTCAGATGAACAACAATACATGACATATTACACAGTGTCATGATTTATTTAACAAAAATAAAGCCAACATGTAGAAGCCATGTGTGAAAAACTAAGTACACCCTTATGATTCAATAGCTTGTAGAACAACCTTTAGCAGCAATAACTTGAAGTAATCGTTTTCTGTATGACTTTATCAGTCTCTCACATCGTTGTGGAGGAATTTTGGCCCACTCTTCTTTACAACGTTGCTTCAGTTCATTGAGGTTTGCAGGCATTTGTTTATGCACAGCTCTCTTAAGGTCCAACCACAGCATTTCAATCGGGTTGAGGTCTGGACTTTGACTGGGCCATTGCAACACCTTGATTCTTTTCTTTTTCAGCCATTCTGTTGTAGATTTGCTGGTGTGCTTGGGATCATTGTTCTGTTGCATGACCCAATTTTGGCTAAGCTTTAGCTGTCGGACAGATGGCCTCACATTTGACTCTAGAATACTTTGTTATACAGAGGAG
Organism: Ascaphus truei; assembly: GCF_040206685.1. NCBI lineage: Eukaryota > Metazoa > Chordata > Amphibia > Anura > Ascaphidae > Ascaphus > Ascaphus truei. The sequence goes on along the minus strand of NC_134487.1, from coordinate 53,245,720 downwards.
TTCATGGTCGACTCAATGACTGCAAGGTTCCCAGGTCCTGTGGCTGCAAAACAAGCCCAAATCATCACCCCTCCACCACCATGCTTGACAGTTGGTATGAGGTGTTTGTGTTGATGTAGGTGATGAGGTGGTCACACTTGCTGATGATCAATTAATCAAGGGCATTTGATTAGCAGCACCTGTCTGCTACTTAGCATCTTAATTCCTATGGAAGCACTAAGGGTGTACTTAGTTTTTTACATATACTGCTGCGGCCGAGTTTATTCGAGCATTTGCCCGTTCTCGGCCGCAGCAGTAACCTGGCGCGCGCCGGAGGGTGCCGGGCGCGCGCCGAAGCAGCGGAAGAGCGCCCTCCGATCGGGGCGCTCTCCCTCCCGCTGCCGGGTCCGCCGGGTCCCCCGGAACCCCCTGCCGCCGTCCCCCACATCGCGGGAAACCAGGGCTCCCTCGGGGAGCCCTGGATGCGCGTGCAGGGGGCGCTGGCACCCGATGACGCGTGACCGCGCATCGGTGACGTGCGGCACGCCGAGGGAGTGGGGCTAGCAAGCCGGGGCATCCCCCGGCTTGCGGAACTAGCCCTGCTCGGATTAAGTGTGTCGGTAGTGTAGCTTCTCCATTTTGGTTTTATTTTTGTTAAATAAATCCTGACACGGTGTAATATGTCATGTGTTGTTTTTCATCTTAGGTTGTATTTACCTAATTTTTAGACCTGCTAAGGAACAGATGATTGTTATTATTTCCTGATGTGTAAAACCATGGAATTCAAAGAGGGTGTACTTTCTTTTTCACATGACTGTATGTATGTACAGTATGTATGTATGTATGTATGTATATATTGTATATATTTATGTCAAAAGGAGTGCTACTGAGTGTGGCAAAAGTATATAACAAAAGAGAGGGGTGCCCAATGCTACATCCAATTGACAAAACATATATGGTAATGTAGCCCTGTTTCGTATTGAACACAGACCGCTACCATATGCTGTATAACTTGTAGGCTAACAGGGCCTAAGCCTCTGCCACGGAGAACCTGGGGCACACGTAATACTGAATGATACCTGATACTTGGTGCAGCGCCTCCACCTGCGACAGCTCCCGCCAGAGGGGGTGTGGGTCTTCGCAGGAAACTTATGTACATCAACACACTCACAGCAATATAAATAACCAAATGACTTTACTAGCATGAATGAAGGTTGCGTGGGGATACTCATTAACCGATGTCCCTCCCTAGAGGAGACACTATCTACGGCGTCTCGCAGGACGCTAACTCCCCTCCTCCACTGGGTGATCCCACCCCGTGTCCAGTTTCCCTCTCCAGTCCAATATCCCCCCACCCTCCGAGTGAGATATGGAACCTATATATGTGTGTGACTGCGCAGCCACTGTGTCCTGACTAAGGTGATATCGTTGGTGCACTTGTGTTTTACCTGCTGGGCACTCCAGTACCCAGGCCTGCAAGGTCTTCACAAAGGATCAGTGGCCCGAGTTGACGTCACAATGCCGTCTGGGGCGATCCCACCCAGATGCGCAGCAGCACGGTAGCAATACAGCACGGCAGCAGGGACTGAGCCCAGACCTCCTGCTAAAAAGCAATGTCTCTGGTAACGATCATTCACACACTACAGGAACCGGAACCTGTCTAGGGCCAGTCCTTAACTCTGCTCCACACTACTGGGGCTCAGGGCCTAACTGGGCCAGGGGTATAAGGCCTATGTAGGGGCTGACTGTCTCCCTACTCCGGAGCTCCATCTCCTTCCTCCTCCCGCTAGCTCTGAGCAACGTGCGAGCACCTCGACACCTATATCCTCCTTCCTTTCTGCCTTCCTCCCAACCCAAATGGTCCTCGAGCATCACGGGGTCCTGCAGGGCTGCTGGGACTCGTATTTCCCTATGCCCCACCCTATGAGAGTTATTCCTCCTTCGCGGGCTTTTACTGCTAGGCCCGCGCATGCGCAACCTCCTGCTCCCCCTGTTCTGTGTCTGTGCCAACTCCCAACATGGTGGCGCCCTATTCACGGAACCTGCGATGTACCGGAGCGTTCCCCACCCTGATGCAACCTTCCCACCCGACAACAATAACTGCGGGCAAGGGGAGCTCGGCTACAGTAATAAGTATAAAGTACAGTCAGGCAGTCATAACTTAGCATGTGCCAGCATGAAAGTATTAATTTGATATAGCTATGTTCATGAGAATTTCTGTTACAGAAATCTATGTTTATTTTTTTATTTTTTTTATTATTGAACTGAAAGTTCAGGATTACATAGGTCTTATACTGAAAGACTACAATGGAGCAGCTACTGCCACTTTGTCCACTACAAAATGTAAACATTTGTCAGAAACTGGTCAGAAAACCAATGAGAATGGCTGATCAATGGCCTCGCTCGTTGAGTCTGACTGCCAGATGGCTATGTTCGAAAAATGTAAATGCCCAAATTTCCTCTGAATCAGGTTTTTTCTGTTTGTTGGATCCCATCAGTCTTACAGCAGGATTTTTTCCAATACTTTAGAAAAGAAAGGGGAAGCATGTGGAGAACTTCCCTTATTTAAACCATTGTAAAATATTATGTATAAAATATACCACTCACAAACAGAGTTATCAACAATGATTCATGTTGCCAACAGTCACGGGAGAATAGAACTGCACCCCGGGAATAAGGCACCAGAGAGGACAAAGCAGTTCAATAGCAGAAGAAAATCTTAGGATTGGAGCGGAGCACAGCAAGAGGAGGGGGGACCAGCAAGGTGTGGGTTAAAAAATTATTTATTGAAAAACATGGTATCGGGGAACAAAACAAACACTCTGACGCGTTTCAGGCAAAACGCCCTTTATCAAAGAGATTTGATAAAGGGCGTTTTGCCTGAAACGTGTCAGAGTGTTTGTTTTGTTCCCCGATACCATGTTTTTCAATAAATAATTTTATAACCCACACCTTGCTGGTCCCCCCTCCTCTTGCTGTGCTCCACTCCAATCCTAGGATTTTCTTCTGCCAAGACACCATAGTGTGATGCACGCACCTCAAGGAAGCAGCTAATTTGTCAGTATTGTTTCTCCCCTATTATTTATGGGGAGTTGTTGACCAGAAACAGTGTTACAGTGAGAGATCTCTGTTCTGTGGAGTACTGCATGAGACTGTTTTATGCTTAAGCCTATATTTGTCTCCACCATATGGACAATCATGATTTATTGAAGGGTCACTGTTACTCCAAACACTGGGTCCAATATCTCCTTAAGCTTTATTTGGCTTCTTTCTACACTATGACATGTGTGCTTTAATATATGGATTACCAATATGTATCAATCTTACTGAGCACTGTTACTTGGACCTGCGTCCTAACTACCCAAAGCAATTCAATAAAAAGTATTTATTCTGGCCAGAGCATTCAAACACAGCACAAAATCCCAATAAGTGCTTACACTCACCAAAAGGGGGAATGCAGGGGGAATCCTAGCAACCTAGGTGCCAGGCACCTCTTCCAAGGCATGCTCAGGGTTTGCTTCCAGTGCCGTCAACGCATGGGCACACTGGGCAGTTGCCCGGGGGCCCCACGAGCATAGGGGCCCCATGCAAATCTATGCACAGACCAGAATTTAACATTAATTTTACGATCACCCGCCTCAACATTCAAATCTCCCGCTAACTCAGTAGAAGGAGAGAAATTACGACTTGTAGCGGAGAGTTGGCATGTCTTCATTCGCGAGAGAAATATTGCCGTTTTTATTGCTTGCAATGTTATGGAAGCAGAATATTACACGGATTTGCGGGAGGCAATTAACGGCTGGGGACAACAATTGCTGTGTAGACAGGTCCCAGTGCACTGCTTTGCCCAGGGGCATATAATGCTGTTAAGACGGCCCTGTTTGCTTCCACCCCTGTGGGTGTAGGAACCGTCCAGATTTCTCTGGTGCAATATGCAGCTGAGCACTTTAAAACTCCCTACTCAAAATTCCTGATCTCTGCTTCTCCAGCAACTCGCAGTTCCACAGCATAGAAGCACTTTTAAATCTCCCACTCGTAAAGGCTCCCAGCCTCGTTTTCAGAGCTGGAGGCGGGACAGAGGCGACTTTGAAGGGAAATATGAACAGACAAATGGGAGCAGCGCCTTCCAGCGGGAGCTCAGAAATAGCTTCCCCAGTCTGCAGAATATTATCCGCTGGGCTTGGCACCATGATGTCTGGGGGAATGTCAAAATGCTCTGCTTTTTGGACGAATCTCCACCCCTGACCATTCTCCCTTTGTTCACTGCACCACCCTTCCCCTTCCAGTCCCAGCAATAGCCAGTTCTCCTGACATGCGGTCTGTACAATGGGTTTCTAAGCCCCGTATATCCAGAGACCTTGGCTATGCTTTATTGTGTGCACAATCACATTTTTATAATTAGGTATAGTTTATAACACAGAGGAATAAAGAATTATAGGTACAGGGCATGCAAGGGGCTACCTGGCATATTAAAATGGGATAGCTTCAGAAAACTCATGGACACAAAAGGACCTAGAAATTCTTAGACTGCTACAAAGGATAGGCAGGGGCCAGGAACTGGGTTTAACCTTTATTTTGCTGGTTCCTGGGCCACTTTCCATCACACTGACTTTCAGTAAAGATGAAAGGACATTTACACAAGTTTGTAATCAATCAAACAAACAGAGAAAGCCTTCTCCCAGCCATCAATAGGTCCTTGTCTAAGTGTTGCCATAGGAAGTGGAAGGTAATGAATGAACAAAAACGAATTGTAACATTTCTGTTTACTAGTCTATTGTAAAGCACAATTCACCATTAACCCCTGAGAGCTGTGGGTAATGAAAAATGTAGCTACTAATTCTTTAGGTTGTAAACCGACCATTAGTGTTTGGGTTAACTGCTCTGGAATTAAGGGATTTATTTAGCGTGAGGGAACTATAAAGTAAAGGACTGAATCCCATCCCTGCCTCAGTGGCCAATAACACATACATGTGGTATGTGATGCACCCCTCTATCACATAGATTAAGTGAACTCTTCTAATTAACTATTGTTTTTTTCCCACACTTATTAGTAATGCAGTGTCCTAAAAAGTGCAAAAGTTTACCAATTGATAAGAACAGTACAGTGATAAAAAAACCCAGAGAAATGCTTTCTTACTTTGAGCGAATAAAGACAGTTTTGTGCCTTCCCTGTAGCTTTGCATGAAGGCTTAGTGTGCCTACTGCGTGGTATACTTACACCCTACCTAACAAACTGAGACGACACCGTTTTGTGGAAGTAAAAATGGTCACAGCTTTATTGTTTTAACAATACTTGCCAATAACTGTCAGCCATAATCTTAGTCCTTTGTCATCCCTATTCTCAGTATCTCTGGCGGGGGGAGCCCTCCTCCACCCGCCCTAATCTACCATCCACCGGAAGAGACACTCTCAACCACTACCGGGAGACTATTCTCAACCGCCACGTCATCCACTCACCCTAGGTCCCCCTATCATGGCCATCTGGGTCTACCCGCATAGGATAGAGCCCAGCTACCTAAGATTGGTGCCAAGGGTACAGTGCCCGACCGCCTGCGTCGGTGCCTCCAGCCCGCACAATCTTTTCAGGGGGACCGTTACCTGGCGACCCATCCGCATTAGGTGGAGCCCCATTTCGGGTATTCACAGTGTCCCTACGATGACTGGCCTGACAGTTCTGCCACCCGGAGGACCCATTAAGGCCACTTATTGGGGACTCACCCCACACAAGAAGCTGTGACCCTAACCCTTTCGCTGATCGCTTGCAAAGGACTGCGTCTGTTATAAATAAAATTGTCCTGCCCTCGCCCGACAGGAGCACCCCATGCCCCTTGTATCAAGCCAAAGTTGGTGGCATTTATGCCTCCTCTTTCCTGGCAACGTTTAAAATTCCTGTTGGACTGAAATTTGGTTAGAGGAGTTGAATCTTTATGTTTCAGGAAAACCTCGCCCCCTTGAGATTGCTGCCCAGCCAAACTCTTTACCGCCCTTACAGGGCACGCATCTGTGATTATATCAACCTTTCCTGGGGTCTGTTTTGCTTTAATACACTTTATTTTATTTTTTAAAACTATACTTCAGCACCACACCCTGTGGGGAACTAATTAGCTGGGGGGGGTGTGAGTGCAAATGGGCCCCCCCACCCCCATTTAAACCCCTCCTCCTGGCATCTTGCCCTCACCCGGTCGGGGTACCCCATACCCAATGGCTCAACTGCTAAGGCTGACCGGTTTTAGGACCCTCGTTATGGGCATACCCTCCTCCCTGGTAGGGGTTCCCCGGAGCTTTTAAACACTTCTTGGCGGGGTGGTTATCTCCACATTGGCTGCACACATGCCTAAACTTGCAACCTGTCCCCAGCGTGCAGTGCCCATCATTAAATGCCCAACATTCCCCTTTCTTGCCTCTAGCCTTTGAATAACTCGCGGGCCGACCCTCTGGCCCCTCAGGAAAGGGCGCGTTACCCCCATTGCTCCCCCTGTCCCGTCCCACTAGCTTCATCCACAATTCCATGTCCATCTTCCCCAAACTCAACCGTGTATCCCCCTGCCACCTCTGCCTGAACTGCTCGTCATAATCCCGCCACACTGACCCCTCGTGTTCATCATGTATGGTCTGTATCACATTCAGGTATTTCATCACATTATGCAATTGTTTTGGATGTTTTGAAAGGAAACAGTCCCCAAAAACAGTGAAACCCAGAATCCAGTTCGCATTACTCCTTACTACCTGCACTTTCTTACCCGCCTCCCGCACACGCTTCCTCTCTGCTCGCCCCGTTACAGACAGCTTGAACATATCCACATACTTTCTGTTACCTATGTCTCTCTGTGTTCTCCTGGGCAGGTGTGTGTACAGGGAGCTAGTCTCGACCGCGAACGAATCCTCCCTACCGCGGGTGGAAACTACCCCCTTGTTCTTGCGCGCTGTGAGCTTTTTCACCTTCACCTTCCTACTTCGCCTCGCAGACTTGCTCAACACTTCTACCTGCTTCCTTATGCGCTTTACCCCTGGGGTCTCGTCGCTGTCTGCGCCGCTGCTGGCGTCTGACTCTGTGCTTGCCCTTGCGCTCTCACTATCGTCGCTGTCTGACCCTTGGGCTTTGCAATCCGACCCTGTCATAACCGACCCCCCATCATTAACGTCATCACTTTCCAACACCGCATTATTATACTCACCTGATCCTGCAGCCTGGACACCTGGACGACCGGTCCTGGATCTTTTGGCCGCCGCACGGCTCTTGTTGCCGCTTCCCTGCATCCCGGATATTGGCGTATCTGACAGGGGGGCCGCCCGGGACGATGGGGGTGACCGGTTGGCCCGTGGTGGCCAGTGGGGCTGCCGTCGGATCCAGGGCTGGTGCCGGTGCACTGGGCTCGGGTCCACCTAACGGTGCGCAGGGCGCAGGTACGTAAGGGGCAGGTGCATAAGGTGCAGCTGTGTAGTGTGCGTAAGGGGAGCGTAGGTAATATGCAAGGGGCACCGCTGTGTAGTGCGTGTAAGGGGCGGGAGCATAAGGCGTGGGGGGTGCAGCTGTGTAGTGTGCGTAAGGGGTGGGAGTGAAAGGCGCAGGGGCATGGGGCACAGCTGAGTAGATTGCATAAAGGGCAGGTTGGACAGGTGCGTAGGCCTGGTGGGCAAAGGGCCCATAGGAGGGTGCGTGAGGTAGGGGACTGCGGCAGCAGGAGGGGGTAACTCCGCAGCAGCAGGGGGTTGGGAGCCGGTCTGGGGTGGTCTGGGCATCATTGGAGGGTGCAGCAGCAGGAAGGGGGAGGGGAGAGATCTGTGCAGGGGGGGGGAGAATCTGCGCAGCAGATGGGGGTCTGCGCCGCAGGTGGGGGTGGGCTGTGCAGCAGATGGGGGGGTGGGCTGTGCACCAGGTGAGGGGAGGGATGAGGGCAGGAGGGGGGGTGGAATTATGGCAGCAAGTGGGAAGGAAAATGGTGGCTGCAGGGGAGGGGGGTGACTAAATGAGGGCACCAGGAGAGGGGGGATGAGGGCAAACAAAGGGTATATGGCTCAAGGGTGAGAGAGGGGGTCCGTGCTGGGGTATCTCTCACCTTCCTGGCAGTGGCTGGGGCCGCTGGCTTCTCTCTCCCTGCACAGCTGAGGATCTGGCACCAGAGTGAGGCTGTGAGGGGGGTCGGGGGGAGAGGGAGAGCTTCCTTTCCGTGTTGCTGCTGCTTCTCCTCTATCCCTGCCGTGCAGTAAGGAGGGAAGGGTTTAAGGGTCCGTGCAGTTGCTGCTTCTCCTCTCCCTGCGTGTGCCGGTGCGGGATCCGGTCCCGACGCTTTCTCCTATGGGCCGGTCTCTGGCAGAGGACGGATGGGCTGGGATACACAGCGCCACTGGAACACAACCTGCAGGGAGAGAAAAACAAAGTCAGTGGGTAGCTCCTGCAAGCGCAGGGTTTAAATAGCCCGCCCCATTAGCCCCCTCCCCCTGTTGGTGTGCGCGCAAATCTACCAAACCTTGTGGTGGGGGGGGGGAAGGAAAGGAAGGCACATTAAGTACCCTCTGGAGGCACTCAGCCCTTATGGACGTGACGGCCCCATTTTGGGACCTCTGCCTCTCTTAGGTATTGCGGTAGTATATTTTGGGCCTTTCATACACCTTTTCCTGTGTTAGTATACAGTAGGCCTAAAATACACCAGGGAAATGTTTGAAACACCATGCAGTAATTTTGGAAAAGACACAAACAGGATTTCTGGTCTTTGAAACAAGGGTATATTTTGTGATTCAGTACCAGAATACCATATTTACTAAGCAATTCTTTGTATACACCACTTATATATTAATTAAGCTCAAAATGGCAGAATAGAAAGAGGGCACAAAAATTGAGCATGTAACCCTCATTTAAGCCATAATACCTTAATCAACCACATACTGTTTTAAGAATTACTAGTATTATTATTGTTTATTTATTAAGCGCCAGCATATTGAATTCAATCAATTACCAGAGCTTCAAGCGTAAATATCTGTGCTTAGCCATTTGTTAGCTACAGTATATAATCACTTTCTTGCTACAATTCCCTTACAGTACATGTGTTGATGCAGTCTCTTCACACTTTGGTGTTAACAGTAGTCAAGTGGATCTCATCTCCTTCAACCAGCAATAACAATTTAGTCTGTTATCGGAGGCATCAATAAAGTAAAACTTGCAGGTGCAAGGGACAGAAGCGACTATCAACTAGCACTCATACCCAAGTGATATATAATATGATAGTAAGTTAAAACATTAACTTTATTTAATGTTGTGTAGTGCACTTTCCCCACTGAGCCTCCACTGCTTGGAGCCTGGGGTGTACCTGAGTCGGGAATCGGTAGCGCCTCCACCTGTAAGGGATTCTACTATGTGGAATAACCCCATTACAGGACACATAAGAAATACATACTCAGTATAATACAACGGTTTACTATATCCACCATGAAAATATACGGTACAAGCCCCACCAATTTGGCCACGCACCGCCGTACCCTCCAACACTCGGTTCCCCTTCACCTCCACCCAAAGTACCTAGGGGCCCTTGGGCACCCAACCACCCCAGTGTCCACAAAGAGCCACCCGCCCAAGTGTGTGATACAGCGCTGCCCCACTAAGGTGTAGAGTTGGGGCATGTGATGAAGTGAAGTACCTGCCGGGTGCTCCAGCACCTGGGCACGCCGATGCAACAGATGCAGCAACCACAAGCTGAGGGGAGTTGGGGCCTAACTGTGGCCTAATAGGAGGCATCTGGCCTAGTGCAGGTGCCACTGACACCTGCACACACAACCTACCCCTTCCATGTCCCAGCTCCGACTTGCGTGGTTTGCAGTGCGCGAATTGTAGCAATCTTGGGAGCAGGGGATACTTTGCACCCCATTGGTTGCCCTGGATCAGGTGGTGCCTTGCCCCATAGCCTGCTAGGGGCTGTAGTACCTGCGGAGCCCTCTGCTATAATGGCCGCCTTACTCTGCGCATGCGTGCGCCTTCTCCTAATTGCCGCCGCAACGGGAACTATCCCCCAAATGTGCAATCACACTGTGCATGCGCCTACCCTAACCATGGCGGCACCTTTTACCGGGAGCCACCGGAGTCTCCAGCGAGCCCATTGCCGGCTCACACATCCCCTTAATGCTGCCTGCTGTAGCGGAGGTAAGGGCGGAAGGCCCAGGGGGAACTCCGCTATAGTTGTTGTAGGCAGACGCTCACAGGGAGACTGGTTATGGTGAAATTAAATAAGGCTTTTATTGCGCCTGTTTCCTTAATATCAGGAAACCATCCAAACAAGGGGTAAACAAAGCTTCTATTCACTTGGGAGTATTTCTAGTGAAATACTATGCAGTCCACAACTCCCTTTTGATAAGCATGTCTCCCAGCCCCAAACATATATCATGAAATGAGCAGATATAAAAAGTCTTATAAATGAAAGTCTTATCTGTTCTTTGTGGTTTGGAGGGAAAATCTTCTCTGTTCTTGGTTGCTACCTTTTCTTCGGGGTTTGTCAGCTTTCAGGGTTTGAAGTTTCCCCTGTGTCTTGCAAGCAGCCTCTTCTGGTAGACTCAAGATGCCTGTCCCCATGTCAGTTTCACAAGTTGTGAGAGTAAGGGACAATCTTCTTTCCTGTCTCAAAAGACAGGCTTTTCTAAGCAATCTAATCAGGTAGGTGGTGTTTGTTAATTGACTACCAGCAGTTAACCACCACACTGCTGGATTAGAGGCACATTACCTGAACAGGGATAACTCCCCTGTAAAATAATAGTGGACAGAAAACAAACAAATATATCTCCACGTGAGACACAAATACTGAATGTGGGCTAATGTAGATAAACTCTAGCTACAAAGTCATTTAGTAGCTAAGTAGCCCTAAGGGTCCACAATGGTCATGAACTGTAGTGGGTATACCCGTGCCATATGTAGGTGATAATTCCCTTAGGAAATAGATAATCACCTCTAATTCACTGGAACTACCTATAACTAGGTGTCGCAAGATAAATGTATCTTAAGTTGATATGATAGTTGATATGATAGGCCTAGTTTCTCAGAATGCCTGTGAAAGAACAGTTAGTTCATATAGTGGTTTTGAGTATACTTCAGGGCAGCATTGGCACAGACACAGTTGGAGAGAATACACTGTGACAGCATGCAAGTACTTCAGTATAAAAAGTGGTGGATACTAAAAACAATACAAACGGGTGATTCATCTGATTAACCCTCCAGGCGCTCAGAATATAGCATAGTCCTGCTGGTGAAAGATAAAGTAAATCTTCTAGACCCAGGCTATACACAACCTTAGTGTAATATGAAGAAACATATAATCATTCCCCCCAACCGGCTCGCCGCGAGCACTATGAGGTTGGGATATGGGACACTCACGTGTAAGTCCTTGGAGTGGTTAGTAAAGCCTCTGCGGGTCTTCCCAGTATGATATACCTGCTTCTCCTGGCTGAAGTCAGGGTGTCTCTGCTTGTGATCTGTGCTCTTCACCGTCAACCCAATACCCGCAGACGCGGAGGGCGGTCACTTGACCGGCGGCCTGAACGGTACTTGCTGATGACGTCACGGCAGACTCGGTGAAGGAAACCGCAAGCCAGCAGGAACTCAGCATGCAGACGCTTGATGCAGCAATGTGAAGGAACTTCTCAAAGAGAGAAAGATGCGTTGCACAGCACAAAAATAGATGAAGGCTGATGTGGGATAAAAATAAGTTTTATTTGCACAAGGTGCAAGCGAGTCCTCTTGACGCGTTTCGGCCTGGAAGGCCTTTGTCAAAAGGCCTTCCAGGCCGAAATGCATCAAGAGGACTCGCTTGCACCTTGTGCAAATAAAGCTTATTTTTATCCCACATCAGCCTTCATCTATTTTTGTGCTGTGCGACGCATCTTTCTCTCTTTGAGAAGTTCCTTCACGATACTAAAAACAACGTGAACAGAAATGGTCCAGAAATAAACAGTGTGATCAATGACAATAGTTTATTTGATCATCACTGTGACGAATGCACATACTTCATGTCTCTTATGTTTTTATGTGAGACAAGCCACTTCATGTAACGTGGCTCAATTAATTGAATTGATAGAGAGTGGCTAATTGCGTAGGATCAGTACCTGGTGAAATACAAATCAATGCCTTAGCCTTCGAGGCAAACAGTACAAATGTGTAGAGTAATCAGTGATGTCAGTAAATGTTCTTGAAAAAACAGAACACAAAGTCACAGCATGTTCCCAAGGTACTGTGCAGTATGGCACTCACTGTTGGCGATCAAAATTAGAATGGTTATAGCCTACCATTGGAGTGGCTGCAATATGTACTCAAAAATCTCTAACTCTGAATAGAATGTTTACAGAGCACTGGCGGTGCCAGCATATATTCTGTGATTGGTGCACAGAGGAGTGCTTGTGATATGGTAATGAATATAAACGTATAAGCAGAGGCTTCTGACCACTGCTCTATGTATATATGTGTTGCGCAGTTTCCCTAACCCTATGGGAGATATGGCAGCTACTGTGTGTGTGTGGTGCTTTACCTGTGGCCCACGGGAGGCCTGAACCTCCACTGCTGGGAGCCTGGGGTGTACCTGGATCATATGGTGACAGCGCCTCCAGTCGTGAGGGATCCTATTAGTGTGGGATAACCCCATGACAAGACACAATGTAAGAAATACACACTGGTATGGTTTAACAAGTTTACTGAACACATAATAATAATAATAATAATAATAATAATAATAATAATAACAGAAACACTCAGGCCTCACAGGGCCGTACTCCCACACAGTGCCCCCAATCACTGTGTCCACACCCAGTTGCCCCAAAGTAATGAGGTACCTAACCAACCAGTGTCCACAGGAGCCAACCCACCCAATATGTGTGCGACAGCGCTGCCCACAAGAAGTGTTAGAGTTGGTGCACTTGTCGATGGGGGATACCTGCCAGGTGCTCCAGCACTTGGTATCACTGACAGTAGAGAACGGCTGTCGCCGTCAGCAAAGGCGTCCACCTCCACATGGGGTGGTATCCAGCTGTAGTGTCCCACCGTGATGAGAGTCTCTAGCCTTGTGTTGGTGGTCTGGTACCAGACCACAGGCTGCAACATCTGCATGGCATTCCGCTGTGTCCCTGAGACTAATGATGCTAAGTGGGGTAGTGTCCCTATATAAGGGCCAGTCCCTATAGCAGCCACAATCTATGTGGGAGTTGGGGCCAAGCTGGGGCCTAACAGGGGTTCTCTTGCCTAGTGCAGGGGTTGAAGACACCCTGCACACACCCTACCCCCTTCTTGTCCCAGCTCCAACTGACGTGCGGCTCCTTAGCGCACCAAATGTATCCTTCTTTTAGCAGGGGTTTGAGAAGTCCTATTGGCTCTTGCGCGCCATGTGACTTGCAGCCCCTAAGGATGCTGGGAACTGTAGTTCCCTTGCGGTGCCTACTTCTAATGCTGCCACAACTCCACAAGCACTGTGCATGCGCAAGGCTCTATTGCGCATTCGTGAACCTCTTTAAGATGGTAGCGCTCTCTGCTCGGAACCACCGTGGAGCTCCAATGATCTGGTCGCCCCTCCAACTGCCTGCAGCTCCCCACATTTCATAGGGTGTGCAAACACCCTGGTTCCAGCACCCGCGCTCCCCCGCGGTGCTGCTGCAGTGTTCTCTCAGATCCACTCCTCATTTGGAGGTAAGGGGACCAGGGGGACCTGGCCACATGTTTAACCTACTCTGAGTAGCCTGTCTGGTCCAAGTGGTAACCAGAACAGGCAACAGTATGCTAGGGGTCCCCTTCGAAATGGGGAAACAAAGAATACAGCTCGAGTCGTGGTCCCTGATTGTCAGTGAACTGACTCTGTTAGCAGTCTCCATTCTGATAGATGCTGCGGTCTCAGTTAAGTGCCCGTAACCCACAGTGGGACACACATTGAATCCACAGCAAAGTCTTATGCTGTAGATGGTGTCAAATGGACTGAAGACTGATAGATGCCAGTATTACTTGTAGCCTAGTGCCCCTGGCTATGGGTTTCCCAGCCCTGGCATATATGTCCTGGAAAGCGCCGATAATGTTAGGGTTAAATCCTTCCTCGTGAGCCAGCATGAGAGTCCCGCAGCACATTACTAATTATATTCGGATGTAGCCATAGCCAGGGGCAGGCTAGTGGCCGTTGAAAGCATCAGTCCTGGGGGGGGGGGGGGGGGGAGGTGGTATAGATGTCAGCACCATGGAGTGGTGACTGTTCCCCCTTCAGACCTGCCCAGTTTTGGGGCAGAGTCACTAACCCCTTCCTCCAGGTATATAAGCAGCTTCCTCACCACATTAGAGAGAGATTCCAGGATGTTGCCTGCTCCATAGAAAGCGTATCGCACAGCAGATGCTAATGCCAATTATTGACTATGGAGACATAGTATATGGCTCGGCTCCTCAAACCCACCTTAGCAAACTTGACACCCTCTACAATTCAATTTGTCGTTTTGTTCTTCAATGCAACTACAACACATATCACTGCGAAATGCTCAAAGAACTAGATTGGTCAACACTAGAGTCTAGGTGCAAAGTTCACCTTTACTGTCTTGCCTTTAAATTCTTCATGGGCAAGTTACCCAGTTACCTGAACAAGCTCCTCACCCCTACCACATGCAGCACTTATCACCTGAGATCAGACTCCAAAAGACTATTCATGGTCCCAAGGCTCAACAACGTGTCCGGACGTTCCTCCTTCTCCTTCCGTGCACCCCAAAACTGGAACAACCTACCAGAGATTCTCACATCCACCACCAGTTTAAGTTCTTTCAAATCTAAGGCTGTCTCACATTTTAACCTGGTCTGTAACTGTTTCATACGCTCCTAATATACATTTTCTTTAACTGTGCACGCAATGTCTTGTATATAATGTATACCCTGTTCATTTATGTAACTGTACTTGTAACCATGTACTATTTGTTTTACTCTGTGCCCAGGACATACTTGAAAACGAGAGGTAACTCTCAATGTATTACTTCCTGGTAAAATATTTTATAAATAAATAAATAAATAGTGAGCAAGGTGGTTTTACCTCACCCCATCAGGGGATGAGGGGGTGACGACTAGCCCCAAGGGCCTTTGGGGGGGCCTAGTCAGGGACAAAGCGACCACAAGATGCAAGGGAGGGTGTTCATCTGTAGGGTGTTATGAAGTACCTCTCTTATATCGGAGATGGGATCTGCTGGCCTACCAATAAATGCTACAACATTCTTTGTCTCCTGTCTAACTTACTGGAATGGGGTTCCTGTGGGGTCACTCTCTGCCCCTGGCAGATCCCTACAGGATGGAGGCGTGCACCAGACGACGTTCACTTGCCTTTCCCTACACCAACGCGGAAACTCAGTCTTCCTGACAGACAACAGGTGAGCCTAAACAGCACCCGTAACAGCCAGATCTCCCTTAGGTGCGTGGGGGGGAAGAGGTGTTACATACTGATAAATAAAGTTAGCAACACAGAGTAGGAGACTTCGCACCAGGAACTGATCTCTTAGTTCTACTGGCTAGTCGAAGTATGTGATGACATAAAACGGCGTCATGCACTGATGTACGTTTCGCGTACTGATTGGGACGCTTTGTCACGGTTGTTTCTAGAGGCAGCAACTTTGGACAGAAATCTATATCAAATTTTTTTGCGATTAAATTGTCTTCAATAGTAAGAATATTTGCTTACCACAACTAAAGATCTTACCTTAGCAATAACTAGCATCCAGTTATTCTTGGAACACCGCCAAATATACTACATAATCATACAATCCTTGACATTCAGTAGAATGTTAGTGGTGTTTTCTGGGAACTTGCCCATCTGAAACCCAGAATATTTTGTAAATGTACTATAACAGGTGTTATAGTGTTACAACATTCTTAAAAGTAGTACGGTACATTTGAGGCTAACTGTGGGAAACGTATTGTTTAATAAAACATTAACATCTTTGGCTTCATTTAATGTCATAAAGCTTCCTCTTTTTTTAGAAACCATAAATTCAGTCACCTTTTTAATATATTTTAGAGGAACAGTAAATTACGTTTCTATGTATATTTGTATTGTATCTGATGTGTGGCATGATTTCTTTATGGTGGTGAAAAGTCATAAACAGGTGGGAGCTACAATCTTCAAGCTCAGCGATGTTGAAGCATATTTACACATTAGTGTCTGTGTATCTAGCTGGCTTTATTGCAATGTCATAAACCAGATATGGGGAAAATACACAATGAAGATTAATAACCTGACCCTTTCCTATAGCTTGCACTTGGAATTCGAATTAAAAAAGGGATTATTTTGGTATTGCTCCAAGAGCAAAAGCGGCATGACCCACTGAGTGGAGTAAGGGATTCTCATAGCCCAAGACCTTCCCACTTATTTCACAGATACGATTGAAGCCATCAGAAATTACATCTCTTCAGGTCACGCTCCACATGGAACACCAACTTTCCTTTGTACACCTAAATCCACCCTCAGCTCATTTTCCCCTGTAACTGAAGAAGAGGTTTCTGCTCTCCTCTCATCATCCCACCCTAAAACCTGCCCCCTTGATCCTATTCCCTCACATCTCTTCCTATCCCTGTCTGTCATATTAAGCCCCACCCTAACTCACCTTTATAACCTCTCATCTCTGGCTCATTCCCATCTTCTTTCAAACAGGCACTCATAATGCCCATTCTAAAGTAACCCAGCCTCTCAGTCTAACTACTGTACCATCCTATCTCACTTCTCCTCTGCCTGCAAGCTACAGTACTTGAGCAAATTTTATATAACCGCTTGATTCACTTTCTCTCCTCCAACTCCTTTCTTGACTCTTTGCAATCTGGTTTCCATCATCTACACTCCTGTTAAAAAGCACTGAAAAAAGTGGTCAACGACCTACTCACAGGTAAGTCTAAGGTTCTCTTCTCCGTATTAATTCTCCTGGATTTCTCTGCTGCCATTTACAGTACACTGTTGATCACTCCCTTCTGTTGCACAATCCTTTGGCTCTCAGTATCAATTCTATGTTGATGACACCCAAATCTACCTCACCTTCTCAGACATCATCCCCTCTCTCTCTTGTTTCATGACACAAACTGTCTATACGCAATTTACTCTTGGATGTCACACCATTATCAGAAGCTTAACATGTCCAAAACAGAAATAATATTTTTTCCCTCTTTCACTGTCACCTATAAACCCAAATGCTCCCTCACTGTCATTAATACCAACAATCTCATCAACACACCAAACCCGCTGCCTTGGAGTCATCCTCGACTCCGCCCTCTCCTTCACTCATCACATGCAAGCCCTCACTAAGTCATTCTGCCTTCACCTGCAAAATATTACCAGGATGTGCCCTTTTCCCACTCACAACGCAACGAAAATCCAAACTTAGGGGGTCATGCACTAAGCTCCGTTAAGTCATTTTTAGAACGCAAATTGCTCTTAGAACGTGATGTTGCGCTGACTTTTTTCAGGAAATTTTTCTAAGTCCAACATTGCTCGTTCATTACCCTGTTTGCGTTAAATTCTGCCCTTAAGCGGGATGCACTAAGCAACGCAACCTTAGCGTACGCGAAAGTTGCGTTCAACAGAACACGTTAGCTCAAGGTAGATGCAAAAAAAGCTGGACTTTGAAAAATTTCTTGCTTTACATTTTTGCATGTGCAAAACCCATACAACAGGCCGGCGGGTGTCCCCGGCTGACCCCGCGGGGGTCCCCGAGGTAGGCTGGGTGTCCCCGACTGACCCCGTGGCCATCCCGGGGTCCCCGCGGGAGTCCAGGGGTGCCCGTGGGCCTGCGGTACCAATGTTGTGCCTACAAAAATACTAAACAATTTTTCTAACTAAATACACCCCCCTAACACATACAGTACAATAATGTGCAAAATAACTATTATCCAGATATGGATAATAGATTATTTGCCCATTATTAAACACTGCATTAGCATACCTAAATAAAAACAGTAGCAAACCAATCCAATGAATACAAGCAGTAACAACATCAACAATTAATTAATTAAACCATTAACCAATAAGTTAGACAAACAGTATATCAGAAGCAACAAATGCTGAGGTGTTTATTATATTGGCCATTCAAAAACAGAACCAATTATCCAATTAAAAAATAAGGTCCTTTTTAGACATTTTTGTCTTTGAAAGGACACAAGACACACCGTGGCATATACCCCTGAGAAAGCCTTTTGGTGAAACGCATAGGGTGAAGTCTGCAGTTGTTTTTGAGCCTTGGAAGCATCCATAGGAACTGCAAGAACTACATTGCACACGGATTAGTCCATCGACTTTGCACGTCATCCTGCCTCCAAGAACCCGTATACAAGCAGAAGGGAGCCGAGTACTATCAAAACCAGTGAGGAGGTGCTGTCCGTCGGGAGGAGTACCGAGGGCTGCAAACCAGACCGGAGGAGCAACATTCAGCCAGAAACAGAAACTGAACAAAACAAAGAAAATAACCCCTCCAAAAGCGCTAACCTACACTAAACTAAGTGTTAACAATATTGTGCTAAAACAATGATAAGTGCTGGTGCAACATCGAATTAATATCAAAGTGACTTACACAATGCTGTGAGAAAAAAAGCAGCTAGGTGACAATAATGACAGGTATTTCCAAACCTGATATACACAGTGAACAAACAAATATAAAGTCCCCAGCGCTAAAGTCCAAGATACCGTGATCTTTAAGGCAGTCTCTAGTCTTTAAGGTGGTAGTTGGGCTCTGATATAGATGCTCCAGATGGGATGATGTCCTTGATGTAGATGGATACACCGTATAATAAACGCCAATATATTCAGTGGAGAGGATCTGTGCTTGCTCCCCTTCTAATCCGCTCCTCACACGAACCCCACGTGGAGACAGCTTACTGGGGACAGCTTACAGGGTACACCCTCTATCCTCAATGGCGTCGGGGATGCGTCCGTTACGACACCTGTTGGTTCCTGTCGTTGCAACCTTTCAACTTCACAGTCCAACATCGGCCAGGCATACTGCACGGTAATGTTGATGCACTCTCTAGGGTGCACAGTCTCGGTGCACAGGCCGCTCCACTCGGTAACGTTACGCTTTAATGTGGTGTCCTGAGGTCAGCCAGTGTAATGCAGGTGTGGTTGGTGTTAAACTGTAAGCTGTCCCCAGTAAGCTGTCTCCACGTGGGGTTCGTGTGAGGAGCGGATTAGAAGGGGAGCAAGCACAGATCCTCTCCACTGAATATATTGGCGTTTATTATACGGTGTATCCATCTACATCAAGGACATCATCCCATCTGGAGCATCTATATCAGAGCCCAACTACCACCTTAAAGACTAGAGACTGCCTTAAAGATCACGACAGAAACAGAAACTGATGCAATCTGCTCCGGAGGGACTGAGGACAGACCGCGAGATCCAACACAGCAGTGCAGCAGGATAAAAAAATAGGAAATAGAGGTACCTCCAATTACAGGGACTGCACCAATCTGGAGAACTGACTATAAAGGTAACACCTAGAGCTCTGGGTAAGTTTTTTGACCGAATTGTGTACATATATATGCACAAAGATTGTATCCATACAGCAACAAGTTCCCAATTATAAACTTTGACTTATCTGAGCATAGATACTCAAAGGGAACCTAAAGATTTGGTCCACAGATTTACTCCACCAACATAGGAGGACCAAAAAAAATCTGAAAGCAAATACTATTAAGGGGCCTATGCTAGTATCCTTCATCAAACGTCTCGCTGGGCCTGTTACGACTATTAATTCTTTAAAACCATCAATCCATCTTGGGAAGGAGTAAATATATTTAAAGGACTTTTCTTTAGAATACAGATACAAATCTGATTGAATTTGAAGAAAACATGTGCATGCTTAACATTGTTATTGTATTTTATTTTGCGTAATTCTATCTGCATTTACTCAAAATTGGGTTTATATAGAATATTTACACAGCTCTTTTACTGTAAGATTTTAATAAATATGCATATCATTGCTTTATAAAAATGTCCTTTATGTTTGTCACCTGAGAACCACCTTGATCCAGATCACATACACAAGTTATATATTACATTGAATGGTATGGCCAGAGTTTTTCTTTTCTCGTTTTTATTGTGACAGTCCAACAAACATAGACTTTCCTGCAACCCAATGCTTGAGTCCTAAAAAAAGGTCAGGAACTCTCTTTTTTCCCCACAATACCTGAAACAGGGCAATTTAAAAATAAAATCACCTTCTTAAAGGTTTTCATTTTCGTTCTCCCCATATTGTATTATATTTCTCCCCACTTCTGCAGCTGCTCCCCCACATGCCTTCATCCTTCCCAGCTTCTCCCCTACATGTTCCCATCCTCATCCTGCTTCTCACCCACATGTTCCCTTCCTGACCCTGCTGCTCCCTCAAATGTTCGCCTCCTCACCCTGTTTCCTCCTAACATTCTGGGATCGTTGCCAGCTTCTGCCCTACATGCTCTTCTCAGCCTCTTCTGCTTCACATGCATCTCCCCTATTCAGCTTCTCCCTTACATGCTTTTCTCCTCCACTGCTTTGCCCTTACATGCTCTTCTCACCATGTTCTCCCATCTCTCTCACTCCCCCCTCTTCTTTCTGACTACCTCCCCTTCCCCCTCCCAGAGCCCTACCTGTGGAGCAGGGTGTGTGGGCCTAACATGGTTGACAGAGGGGGGGCCACCCAGATCGCTTGCAGCAGTTGGGTTTGACTTCCGGTGGGGCCTAACTTCAGTGTTAGGACCACCAGCACCAGGAAGGGCATGAACAGACCCCGTTTGACAAATAGGGTCATGGAGGGCGGGGGGCGGAGGGGTAGGCAGAGTGGATGCTGCAGAACTGTCCAAACACTGTTCCAGCTTCTAGTTCCATTGTGTTCTTGGTGTTGTCTAGCCCGGATGAAACCACAATCTTAAATGTGCCCACACTTAAGAAATGTGCTTGTGATGAGATAGGAATGTTGGTTTTGTTTATAGGCATCACTGTGTGTATTGTTTGCTTAGCAACTTTGATCACATGTTCAGCATGCAGTCTCACAATGAACTCATTTGAACTCTTAGGTGTACACTGCATGAACTATAGTTGCACTGAACAAGCAACTTCCGTGATGTTTACAATTAGGGACAAAATCAGTGCAATCTTGTTAAAATGTACTGACTACATTTTAAGTAATTCTACGTTAAAATGAACGTCTACTTAATTTGTTATTGATGTCTTTTTTTGTGCAAGAATGGGAGTAATGCCATGGTTGTAAAAGCTCCATTTGATAACTATCTGTTAGTGGTTGTTCACACACATCTTACAATATGCTATATTTACATACTTTGATTTTGGTCTTAGTGGGTTTCTACTGAACAATTACTGATTGCTTATAATATTTGTAATATTTGGTCTATTGCTGATAAATCCACTCGAGTTACATCTTGAGATATTACATATGTATGTATGTATGTATGTATGTATGTATGTATGTATGTATGTATGTATATATGTATGTATGTATGTATGTAGCCGGGTCCCCTCTTACCATGTGGCCGGGAGGGGGACGGCTGCAGAGGTGTCCGGGTGCCGCCGGAGCTTTGGGCGGACCCGACTAGGAGCCAGGAGCCGCTCCAGTACTGCAGAGCGCAGGCGGCTGCCATCTTGACTTTCGCGCATATGCAGTGTGGTCCTCATGCATGCGCAGTATCAGGAGAGCAGCCATTACCAGGCTCCACATGGGACTACATGTCCCAGCAGCCCCAGGGGCTGCTCACCACGTGGGGCAGCACAGCCAATTGGGCTGCTGAAATCACGGAGGAGATCGATACATTTGACGTGCTAAAGACCGCGCACTGAGTTTGGAGCAGGACGGCAAGGGGTAAGGTAGTGTCCCAGGTGCCAGTATCCCTGGGACTAGGCCAGATCTCCCCCACAGGTCCCAGCTAGGCCCCGACTCACTTGTGGTTTCTGCAGGGAAGGCCCATAGATAGGGATGCTTCCTAGTGTTAGTGCACCGGTGATGGACGCCACATGCGGCCTGCGATCTGTGACCAGGCCACAGGCACATTATCAGAGACATTAAGGGAAGGAGAGGATCAGCCGGACACCACGTCGTGGGGCCACGTTGCGGTTCGGCGGCTCCACCATCCAAGAAGGTACCCAACATGCACCAACAGCCACACACACATGGTATCGCTACTCCATACACTTTGGGTGGGCCTGACTCTGTGGACACCGGGATGGTTAGGTGCCCAGGACACCCTCAGTACTTTGGGGGTTCCACCGGGGTGGAGTTTATGGTGTGGGTATTGTATTGTGTTGTTAGTTATATGTCAGTAAAGATACTGTAAGTCAGTTATACCAATGTGTGTATACTTATTCGCTACTGTGTTGGTTCCTGTGAAGGGTTATCCTGCAGCTCTAGGATCCCTTCCAAGTGGAGGAGCTGTATCTCTCTCCTCTCCTCTCTCCTCCCATGGCATTCATAATCGCACTCACAGACATAGATGGGCAAATTATTCACTGACTTTCGACCACTGCGAATATGGCGTTTATGAGCAATAAATTAAGCAGTGAGACAATTCTGCCACTTTTGGAATCATAAAGTATTAGTGTTTTCCAAAAAATAGAAGTAGGTTGTAGTAGCCATGTAACTCAAGGTGAAATTGTGACGACATGTGAGTAACAGTTCATAAAGTTTGAACTAAAAGAATATTGCACATCTTAAAGATGAGCTTTTCAGGATAATTGATTAAACTGTAATAGTAGCTATCAGGGCATTATAATGAGCTATCACCATTTAATGAATAACAATGTGCTCATGCTCAGTCACTAATGCTTGAAGTAAGAAAAAGAGAGTTGATCTTGAAGGTTACTTTTAAAAATGTAAAAAATATATATTCTGTTAGTTTAAGGAAAAATGTATCCCCTCTTACAGAAGTACACTCGTAGTCAGAACGATTGAAAGCTTTTACATGATTGGTTGGTAATATTATATGCCAGTGAGGATAGGACAAGCAGTGAATTGTGTGACAGAACAAAGCCACTACAGAGCTACTAATATAGGTAGTAATATCATCTCAAGTCGGTTCAGTAGGTTTTGAGATTTAGTTTGTAGTAGTTATAATTGCCCACTCATTATATGTCTGTTTAGTTCAAAGCAGGATTACACCGAATTAAACAGGTAGAATGGGCTTCTGGAGAGGCCTGCCTGTTGGGTAAGTATTGTAACAAGTATGGAAATGACATGGAATGTGTGCTATTTGTATACCCTGTTCATTTATGTAACTGTATTTGTAACCATGTATTATTTGTCTTAACTCTATGCCCAGGACATACTTGAAAACGAGAGGTAACTCTCAATAAATTACTTCCTGGTAAAACATTTTATAAATAAAATAAAAATAAATAAAATGTGTGCTACTATTTTGGTAGATGGTGGCCCACGAATTGGATCATACAGTACATATATTTTGATATCCTCTATATCTAGAAAGTTCCCCCTACAATCAGAATACTCAATTCTCAGTATATTCTATTTTTTAATGATACATTTATTATATTCCTCTTAAATTTAAGGAATCCACATAATGGAACAGCGAATCATATATTAAGTCGCTTTACATTGTGTCAGAGAATTATTTATGCAGTCATATTGGAGATATACATAGGTGTATCTATAAGTTTTTTTTATATAATGACCTGCCCAATATGAATTGGGATATGTACGGATATAGAGTATATAATAGGTACACATATATGCACAGAGATTGTATCCATACAGCCACAAGTTACCAATGAGAAACTTTGACATATCTGAGCATAGATACTCAAAGGGGCAAAGTGTCCCAGAATTGCTTCAGGGTATGACTGATGCTGCTAGAATTGTGCACAAATAATCACTACACAGACGCCAGACGAAATCCACTGGATAATCAATACAATAAACAGTTCCCCTTCAGAGTCCAACCATATAGAGTAGTAAGCAAAATAAGTCTTATGTGTGCTCTGTGTGATAACAGATATTCCTGCTGGAAGGGGTGTTTGAGTGGTAAAGGGGATAGATATAAACGGCGGTGCCGTGTCTCCAGCCAGGAGACTATGACCGGCAACACACACCGCAATCCCCTGCCACTGCCCTCACTGTCCCAGAATCACACACACAGAGCAGTCCCACTGCGGGGAGAGAACGAAGGGTAGGTACTCACAATCTTGACACGTCGCCTTCCGATCACTGGATAAATTGAAGGTACTCTGAACCGGGTATGCTGATGCGTGCTCCAGCCCACATAGGTATAACAGTAGAAAGCGGGTAATCAGGCGGTGCACAGCTGCCGTCAGGATATGAAACAGGGAGTCCACACGCTGTTAATCTAAAAGTCCATGTTTAATGAGTGCATGACAGCACAGGACAAAAAATGCTACAAGGTACTTCTTGACGCGTTTCGTCTCGTTTAGAGACTTTGTCAAAAGAATTCTTTTGACAAAGTCTCTAAACGAGACGAAACGCGTCAAGAAGTACCTTGTAGCATTTTTTGTCCTGTGCTGTCATGCACTCATTAAACATGGACTTTTAGATTAACAGCGTGTGGACTCCCTGTTTCATATCCTGACGGCAGCTGTGCACCGCCTGATTACCCGCTTTCTAGATACTCAAAGGGAACCTAAAGAATTGTTCCACAGATTTACTCCACCAACATAGGAGGACCAAAAAAATCCAAAACAAACGACTATTAAGGGGCCTATGCTAGAAGCCTTCATCAAACATCTCGCTGGGCCTGTTACGCCACCAGTTTTGTCAGTGTAGTTATCACGGTATTCAGAAAGACTCTAAAGACCTGCGATAGCTAAATGACCAAAAACTGTCGATTAGCAGCGATGTAATATTCTCCTCTCTGCAAAACACACAAAATCCACGGGGAGCATGGGGAGGAAACAAAAATAAATTTAAGTGCAGCAGAAATAACAATGTGAAAAAAGCCTTCAATTGACTTGGCTCTAATGAGTTGACTACTTACAAGATGTAAGAGTCAAAAAGGCAGGGTTGACTCAAACGGTCAGAGGTAAGTGGATGATGCAGTTGTCATCAAGGTGGATCAGGTCCCCAGGATCACGTACCCCAATGTAGAGAGAAAAAATTCTAACAATAAAAAACGGGCATATCACACTGCATTAGTGTAGGAAGATTTTAGCCAGCTGGCTCACCGTCCCACAACGTTACCCCGCTCCTCCACCTCAGCCTCCGGTCAGCTGTTTAGACTGCTTCGACTGGCTTGTGACATCACTTCCGGTTTCGCCGCTCGGTGAGGGCTGGATCCTCCTGCAACTCCTCTGCTGTATGCTCCTCTCTGAATAAGACTCCCACTCTACTCTGAGGAAGAAAGCAGTCTCTTTCGAAACGCGTAGAGTGGGGGAGGGTGGGATAATCCATGCATTACTATAGCATTTATTTACCGCAAAGGTGATTAAGGGGTTAGTATGAGGTTTGGCAAAATCCTTTAGGGTTTTAACATTCTGGTTTGGAATTTTGCTCTTGCTCGCCCTCTGTCGCTGGATCGTCCATTTTTTCTCCTAGCAACTTCCTTTAAAAGGACAGCACTGTTAGTAGGAAGTTGTTGAGCAAAGTTCCAGCTCCCAGCTGTGTTCATGCAACGCATTTATGCTTTTTGTCTCTCACGTTACAAGACCCGGTTTAAGTACCTCGACAACTCTTGTCTTCATCCGCTCCGACCATTGCAAGTACATCAACTAACCTTTTATTTCAGCCTGCCTTGACCTCTGCATCCACACGACTACGCAACTCTGCTGCCAGCCCTGACCTTCGGCTTACCACTCACTACTCTATCAGGACTTTGGCCCTCGGCTCAGGTCGGTTCTTTCACCTTCCTACCTCAGCCCTCTGGGTCCGTTTCCTGCTTGAGACAAGCATCGTTACAGTTAGGGGCCATAACATTGTATTTTTTCTTGTACTCGTGCTGCCAATGGAGGACATGGACCTGGAGTACGGTGATAAGGATGCCCTTCATGATGGCAGGGGTAAGTAGAAGTTGTATTTACTTATTTATGCTGGCTGGCTAATGTTTGATATTGAATGGGCAAATTAGTTTATAACCATATCTTGATAATAGTAATTTTGCCCCTAACTGTACTTTATGTGTTGTTGGGGGTAGAGGTGGTGGGTAGTAGGGTTGTTGTGTATTTTAATATTTATTGTGAGTAGCGAGGATGGGTGAAGTTGGCATTTGGCCCGTGGTGGGTGTTTATACACACCGGGTGGGCAGCGGGAGGGGTTAACTCCTTTATAACCTTAGCGTTATTAACTCCACCCGCACCCCCCCCCCCCCGCAAGGCCTAAACACTCACCAAGTGCCATATACCACCTTCACCACCCCTACTACCCACAATAAACATGGCACCAGTAGTTAACCCCTTCATTGCCTTCGTGGTTAGCCACTAAGGTAATGAAGTTGCCTGTAAATGCATTTTTCATGCATCTGATTCATGCCGGGGGCCTCCAATGCTGGTATTAATGTGTATCAGCTCCGGAGACCCCCGGCATCAAACCGATGCAGGATAAATGCATTTTTTTTCTAAGTCCCTCTCCTGCTTCACACCAACTTTTTCTGGTGTGAGGAATTTGGGAGTAAATTGACAGTCTAGAGCCACAATTAGCCTCGATAAGCTAATCAAGGCTACTAGAATTGCATGAGTTTCAAATCCTGTCAATAAGTGGCTTATCACGGCTCACTTAGTGATGTGTTTTCGACGACAGCAAAAAATGACGATTAATGCTTTCGCCGCCCACTTATTGAGGCTTTCTGAATCGCTATAGGCATTTGTGGCTTAATAGCTAAAAAGCCTTGATAAGTGGGTTATGAAGGTTACTAGAATAGGCCTCTAAGGGGGTCATTCACTAAGCTCCGATAAGTCACTTTTAGAGCGCAAAGTGCTCTTAGAACGCGATTTTTTTGCTCAACCCGATGCACTAAGCAACGCAAACAGGCACTTTGCGCTCTAAAATGACTTTTTTCCGGAATTTTATCTAAGTCCAACTTTGCTCGTTCGTAACCCTGTTTGCGTTAAATTCTGCCCTTAAGCGGGATGCACTAAGCAACGCAACCTTAGCAAACGCGAAAGTTGCGTTGATCAGAACACGTCAGGTCAGAAAAGATGCAAAGAAATCTGGACTTAGAAAAAAATATTGCTTTTCATTTTTGCATGCGCAACACCAATACAACAGGCCAGCGGCTGTCCCCGGCTGACCCCGCGGGGGTCCCCGAGGGAGCCCGGGGGTCACGTGGGTGTCCCCGGCTGACCGCGCGGGGGTCCGGGGGTCCCCGGCTCACCAAGCGGGGGTCCCCGCGAGGGTGCGGGGGTCCATGCGGGAGTCCTGGGGTCCCAGAGGGAGTCCCGGGGTGCCTGCGGTACCAATGTTGCACCTCCAAAAATAATAAACAACATTTGTAAGTAAATATACCCCCCTAACACATACAATAGAGTAATGGGCAAAATTACTATTATCCACATATGGATAATAATGCATTTGCCCATTTTAAATACATACTGTATAAATTACAATAAATACAGTAAAAACATATTACACTTACCTTTTACAGGCACCCATGATGAAGGCCGGCTTCATCCTCATCTTCATCCTACCCATGCCCCTCCAGTGCTGCAATGTTCCCCATGGGAACCACCCAAGGCCCATCAGACACCTGTGGGTCTGACCCGGGGCCCGTAGACTTCCGTGGGCCTACTGTGGGGACCCAATTGTGGCCCACGGTGACCCGCGGAGACCTCCTGGTGGGCCATGGTGCCTGGCGGGACCCACCAACAGGCCTCCACACCCTGTGTAACACAAGTTGCTGGTAACCTGTAGGTCTGTGAGGTGACCCATCAGGCCCACGGGGACTCACGTGGGCCTGGGGTATGAACCCTGTATGTAAAAGAATAAATCATGTATTTATGGGGGGCACAGAGGGTGGGTTATGTATTTAATAAATAGAATGATGTTTATTGTGGGGCAGTGTATTGTTTTTATTGTGGGTACTGGGGGTGGGGGGAGGGGGTATTGGCCCCAAGGGTATGTGGGTAGGCCTTCCGGCTGGGTAGTGGGTGAGGGTGGTTAGGCCTCACGGGGTGGGGGGGTTAGTGTGGGAGGGTATGTAGGCCTCCCGAGTGGTGGGTGAGGGTGGGTTAACCCCTTAATGACTGTAGCGGTTAAAAAACGCTATGGTGATTAAGGGGTTAGAAGACATTACATTGGCTATTGTGATTGTTGTGCAGGTAAAAGGTAAGTGTCATATATATTGACTGTATTTATTGTAATTTATATGTAATTAAAATGGGCAAATGCATTATTATCCATATGTGGATAATTGTAATTTTGTAATTTTGTCCATTACAGTACTGTATGTGTTAGGGGGTAGGGGGGATGTATGTTGTTTATTGGGGGCAATTGTCTCCAATAAACATGCTAATGTGCCTAACCCCTTCATTGCCTTAGCGGCTATCCGCTAAGGTAATGAAACTGCATTAATGTAAATTTTAATAATAGTGTGCGGGAGCAGGGGTCCCCTGAGCTGAACCGCATTGATTTCTGCCTCAGAGACCCCCTGCTTCCCGGTGCCAGTGGGGACGCCATCTTTATAGAGCCCACATCGCGTCTTGGACGCTATAAAGATGGCAGCGACACTGGCACCCGATGCCCCATACCGGGGCCTGTAACTCGGGAAGCAGGGGCTCTCTGAGGCAGAAATCAATGCGGTTCAGCTCAGGGGACCCCCTGCTCCCGCACACTATTATTAAAAATACATAAAAACAGCTTCATTACCAAATCGGCTTTCCATTATGGTAATGAATTATTGTTTATTGTTATGTGTGTTTTAATACTTGTGTAGATGTGCACGGGGTCTCCTGAGCTGACCAGCATTGGTTTCAGCTTTGGGGACCCCCTACTTCAGGAGATATAGGCCCCTTTATGGGGTGCCGGTATCCCCTGCAGAATTTAAATGTCCCAGTCACGTGACGCGGGAGCTTTAAAGTGCAGGGGATACCGGAACCCTATAACGGGGCCTGTATCTCCTGAAGTAAGGGGTCCTCGGACCTGAAACCAATGCGGTTCAGGTCCTGAGACACCCTGCTCATGTACATTATTATTAAAATGTATTCATTTAGTGTACGATCGCCTGTAACAGTCTTGCATGAAGATACAGAATCTCCATGCAAATGTTACAAGCGGCTTTTTTTTCTATCAGCTAGGGTACGTAAAGGTTCAGAACGCTATCAGGGGGAAAAAAAGCAAAACGTACGCTGTGGCTGTTCTGAGCTATTTTGAGCAGGTACGTTAAAAAATGGCATCAAGGCCTTAGTGAATCGCGTCCCCAGCCTCACTTTTTAACGAATCTGTTTTTTGGCCAAATCAGAACGCAAAGCCATTGAGCTTAGTGCATAGCCCCCTAAGTCTTTAAAACCATTGATCCATCTTGGGAAGGAGTAACTATATTTAAAGAACTTTTCTTTAGAATACAATGGCGACCAACTTTATTCTAAATTGGCTAGCTCTGCGAATTTCAGAATATCCCGGTGATGTGCGGTTTTGTATCGTTTTCGCCCGGAGTGTATTGCGTTATTTTCGCGCCCGTGATTTAAGCATTTTATTCTCGCTGTCTGCAATACTGCAATGCCGTGTAAAAATGCATGGGGGCATTTGCGAGCTGTTGTCTTTTGAAGTCTAATACCTTCGTGGTTCAACACAGTCTGTGCGTGCGCGTGCAGTAATAGTAAAATTGCATATTTAATTTATTTTAAAGTACAGTACTGTACATGCTCGGACCCTGTTGGGGTGAAGTGAGGGGGTTCCTAACATCTGGGGGCACAATAAATTTTATTTCTAGGTGCCCTAGAACAGAAGTTCCCACGCCAATTGGCCGTGAACTTGACCGAGGCCCTAAGTAGTTCCCACGCCAATTGCGTGAATATAATTTAAAATAATGCGTTCTGTGGCTCTGAGTGGGTTGAAATTCGCCTGGCTCTCATGCGGAAGGACCCTTGCCATAGTGGCAAAATATCAGCCTTGCACGACCCCCGGAACCGGAGGTACCAAAAGACAGTTTAAAAGCACATTACCAAAGTGGCTTTTTTTTCTGCCATGCAAGTCAAGACCGAATCTGAGCCTCTAGGTTGAACAGAACCGGAGTTATGGGTTCCAGGTTTCTGCTCATTCTGACTTGGCCGTTTCAAAGCAGCGCAGGTTTCTCCGCCATTACACTAAATGGTAGGAACCTCCTCGCCGGTGTGACCCTTTCTCGTCGCCATTACTGCTTGGACCCTGTTGGGGTCAAGTGAGAGGGTTCCTAACATCTAGGGGCAAAATGAATTTTATCTCTAGGTGCCCTAGAACAGAAGTTCACACGCCAATTGACCTAGTTCCCACGCCAATTGCGCGCTCATTGCTCTTTTTTTACAATGTTGCCGAGCTTGCGGCTTTGCGGTCAGGCAGTAAATAAAACAGTGCAGCAATTCAACATGTTCTTTTAGTGGTGGAGTCAGTACAAAAACATTTATTTACAAATACTGTACAATTTTTAAACATTTAAAGTGCACAGCAATTCTAACCATCAACACACAATAATACATACTGTACTGCAGCCTTTATTAAATTCTTCTGGCAGATTGAAATCGGAGAAACATGTACAAAACATTTGTAAAACATGGAGATACATGAAAAATGGACGTTTATTCTGAATGAATATTAATTTGTATATAGAAAATCTACTGTTTGTTTTTGGTGCATGGGGCACAGGGAGTTAAAGTGACTTGCTTTGTACAGTACAGTACTGTATGTACTGTATTTGGGGGTTGTATTTGGGGGTTTATTCATCAAATTATTATGATGAACTGCCTTTTGAAATTACAGTGCTGTTAACTATTTCAGCCACACACCTCCAGAGTTTTTAATCCCTACCTAGCCAAGCGTCAATCGGCTGAGTCACCCTAGCCTACCAACACCCTCTCTCCACTGGGTCGTTAATCTTCTGCATATTGCCATTGTGTTCTTAATCCACCCATAGCCGAGCTACAAAGACTCAGTACGCCTGCGTCTACAGTAATCACACCATCCCCCTCCCCCAACCCTTATCAGGAACCAAAAAATACAAATATAAAAATAATCAGGAATAATACATAATGCCGTCTTTATTAAGTTCTTTTGGCAGATTGAAATTGGATAACCATTTGGAAAACATTTGGAAAACCTGGGGAAACATGAGTAATGCACATTTATAAGAATATTATTTAATACTATATACAGTACTGTAATGTACTGTATAATATATACACTATATACTGTATAGTAATATTATTTTTTCCGTCTTTATCTTTTCCTCATTCTGTCTGCAGTACAGTAGTTCATTGAGGGAGGAGAGGTTTTGTGTACAGCAGCGGCAGCTCTTATCCGAGCAAAAGCCGCCGGCTGCATGCGTCTGGGAAGCGGGTAGCCGCGGCGCGTGGCGGCGCACTGTGACGTCACAGTAACATGCGCGCCCGGCTTCCCCGTCTTCCCCGGCTTCCCCAGGCTTCCCCGACACCCCTGGAGATGAAATTAAGTTAAGCGGGGGTGCGGGGAAGCAGAGGGGCAGAGCAGAAGCCGGGTTCGGGGTCCGGAAGGGGGGTAAATTGCGCGCGAAGTGGAGGGGGGGTGCGTGGGGGAAACGCGGCGGCGCGCGTTTTTTACTGGCGGCAGCTGGGGTAGATCCCGGCATGCCGCCGGCATTTACTTCAATAAAAGATGTCGGTACTGTACATCATTGCTGCTGTTTATATACTGTACATTTGACTGTACAGTACAAGCAGATTAGACTGGACGCAACACCCCACCCCCCCTAGGCCACCCTTTTTCCTGAAACGACAAGAAAACAAAAAATTAGTGCAGTTACTGTACTGTACTGTACTGTATGTGCGTACTGTACTGTATTATGGCAGAACTACTGTAGGTGGCTGGTGCAGCTTTCTCTGGAATGGAAAAAATGGAGCAGTTAGTACGCAGTTACTGTAGTACTGTCAAACTGATCTACTGTATACTGTAACTACTGTATACTCTGACAAATGTTAAATTCTATGTACTGTACTGTAACCTGATGGCTGGTGCTGCTCTCTCTGTAAAGAATAAACTAACTATTGTAGTGTATACTCTTACTATCTGGAAAGAAAAATTCTGTGCCATACTTACCTGTATCATACTGTACTTACAATAATACAGCACAGTACTACTTTCCTGATGCTTGCCCATTACGTGCGATGACAATGGGCAACACAGTGGCAATATGGTCTATATATTTATTGCAGCATTCCACGGTGAGTACATCGTTCCAAAAACTCATTAAGCCTTTCAACAACTCGTCCTTTTTGGAGGGTTTCGCCACTTTACGGATATGGTCCTTCAGCTGATGCCAGACCATTTCGATCGGATTGAAGTCTGGCGATCTGTCATTGGAAAGACAGGACAATTGGTTTAAGAGCTAAAAACAGTGGGGAACAAAAATGGGACATGGTCTACTGCACTTACTCCGCTGGCGTCTTCACCCAGTTGATGCTGCGCTCAAGGATATGCGCCATTGACGCGGTGTGCATGGGATCGTTGTCCTGGTAGAAGCGGTGACCATCGGGGAACTCACGTGTGATGTATTGCACTATCTCGGGCACAATGTTGTCTTGGAAGAAAGCTTTATTCAAGATTCCTATAGCAAGAAAAAAAAAGTGATGAAAAAACTGCACAATAGTACAGTACTGTGCATATGGTAAGGCAACACTAGTCAAGTTCAGTGCATTAGGCGACATTATATTTGATAAATTTTACCTTCAAAGATGACAATGCATCCCGGTCCACGCCTGGAGATGGCATCCCACACATGCAGCTTCACAGGGTGTTTTGTCCGCGGCTTCAAAGATATGCGGCATTTTTTGTGGAATGCAAAGCTTGCAAATCTCTCCAGTGACACAGTAGACTCATCTGTGAAGATGCAATCCTGGAAAGTCTCCTCACTGTCGATCCATGCCTGGGCCTGGACCACTCTTTTGATTTTGTTTGCGTCCCATATCATGGGGTACGCTCTGTAATGACAAGGAATAAAAAATTTTAGCGGCACAGTGCAGTACAGTTTGCTAAACAACACTTTTACCGCCTGTACTGTCCAGTACTAACCTCACACGTCCATATTTCTATCCAATGCTGCGTCTCATCTTCTTTATGCTGCTCTCGGATACAGTCAGATTGTGCTTTTCCTGCAGAGTGTTTTTAACCCTTAATGCACTCCTCTCATCATTCTCCTCACTTATTTTGTCCACCAGAAGAGTTGTCTCCCTACAATGTAAAGAAAATATATTGTTTTATTAATATGCAGCAATATAAAATGTATATACTGTAAATATAATGTTGTAATATTAAATAAATTGAAATATACAAAAAATATAGACTGCTGTACTGTAAATATAAATATACACAATAAATATACTGTTGTAATATAAATATAAATATACATCCTATATATACCGTTGTAAGATAAATTGAAATATACAAAAAATGTATACTGCTGTACTATAAATATAAATAGACAAAATATATATACTGTTGTACTACAAATATAAATATACACAATAAATATACTGTTGTAATATAAATATAAATATACATCCTATATATACCGTTGTAAGATAAATTGAAATATTCAAAAAATGTATACTGCTGTACTATAAATATAAATAGACAAACTATGTTGTAATATAAATCAACAGAAAAAACAACAGTATTACAATAGATACAGAACTGTACTGTAGATGTACTGTACTGTATGAACCGTACAGTACGTACAGAACAGTTTTCTATATTTTTTTGTTGTTAAGTTTTATAAATATACTTACGCGTTAGTTACCCTTGGTGCCTTTTTCCGGTCTCTGTTTTTTCCGTATGCATGATAGCACATGGTGTTTGATGGCACAACGAGGCCAGAAGTAGCTAACCAGCATTGGATAGCAGCAATTCGGTGTCCGCTCGTGTACATCTCCTTAATTCGCATGCTGAGATCCTTTGAAATCTTTTTAACAGGCATTGCTGCGAGTACAAAGAAATACAAACACAAGAATGTATATTCGATGTTTAGTCGATGTGTATTCTATGTGCAGTCAATACACAAAATGGATGGTGTATTTATACGGTAATTACTCACATTATGGTACGCCCACTTTCAACACATGTACCTGGTTGCCATGCATAAAAGGTTACACACTTTGCATACTGTAGGCCACCACTCCATGATTTTTATCTGAACATGCCCTTGTCCATATACTGCTTTGTGCCACCTGCTTCCATGGAGCATCCCCGGTTCTA
This sequence comes from Ascaphus truei, assembly GCF_040206685.1. NCBI lineage: Eukaryota > Metazoa > Chordata > Amphibia > Anura > Ascaphidae > Ascaphus > Ascaphus truei. The sequence goes on along the minus strand of NC_134487.1, from coordinate 53,211,430 downwards.
TGGATGCAAGAACCCACTCACCTCTGCCTTGCCTGTCATGCTGAAAAAGCGAAAGGCGGTTGCCGTTTCCACGCCAAGAACAAAGCGACAGGCTAAGGCCAATAAAGAAAACCTTCTGCTGACCCAAAGGTTAAGGGTTTTCTTAGACGTAAGCCTCATTATGTGAAGAAGATATATGGTGATGTACTCTCGACACAAAACGATTGGCAGCCAAGCCATCGAATCCGCAGACCACTTCCTCCCATATGTTTCGATGACTCTGCTGCAGCTGTCCCGGAAAACTTCGGCCCATCTTCTCCACCCCCATCTTCTCCGGTTCCATCTGACGACGCTGCCGCCTCTGAAATCCACGGGTCACTGTCTCCTCTGCTCTTGGACGACTCTGCTTCTCGGCCGGAAATCCAAAGGTCACTTTCTCCATCCCTCTTCGACGACGCTGCCACTTCTCCTCTACCGGGTATCCACAGGTCACCTCCTCCACTCTCCCTCGATGCCGCTTCTGTCTATGGAACCCCCATCTCATCCTCCGTTGCACCCATCCCCCCAGATGTCCAGACGCCATGCACAAGAAGCAGCTCGTTAGATCGGATGCTGAATGGGCTAAGTGTGGATCTCCCCGGGAACTCTATTGTGCTGGCAAAGATAGATCTGCTTCTGGAGACAATGCTAAATGTGGAGCAACGGATGCTACAAATGGAACAACGGATGGATCGACGGATGGAGAAGATAGAGGCTGACATAGCGGGCATACATTATTTGCTCGGTGCTAATGCCCCTGTTTCCCCACCGCCGGAGCAGGGGGTTGATATGGATGTGATGAATTAGACCTTCGACCCCCTTCCATCAGCAACCGCACCCCCTCCACCAGAAGATGTAGTGTACATGTATGCCGTTGAGGAGGACATGACAACCCCGTCAAGACCACACCAGGAGACAACACGGCGACCACGACCGGAGGAAAGTTTCCTCCCAGACAACCTACCATCGCCCGTCGCCTCAAACACACCCGCTCCCAAAAGACCTACACCCGCTCGCATCGAAACGGTGCCCGACATCACCCTGTGCGATCTGCCACCGGCGCTCAGGGAGAATTATAGGGTGAAGACTGCTGGTGTACCCCACAAGTATGCCTTGATCATTTGAAAGCACCATGTTCCCTACTCGTTGTACTGCGAGTGGGTGTTCAAAGTGAACTACGATGCGAATCGCGCAAGAAAGGCCCTTCCTGTCAATTTAAGGAAAAACATTGTGGAAGAAATGCGGCGCTTTTATGCAGTTACAGATCCTGTAATGAAAGGCGTTAGAGACTGCATTAATGGCGTTTTGCGCCATGCAAGGAATCGGCCATGGACGGACAATGTGGAGGACTTTCAGTGAGACCATACTGTTGTGCTGAACTGTATTGTACTGTACATGTTTTGCCCTACTGTTACTTAAAATGCTTCAACATTGTATTTGTAAATAAATGTTTTTGAACTTACTGCACCAATAAAAGAACATGTTGATTTGTCTTACATTGTTTCCATTTGCTCCTTTGATAGTACTGTATAACAAAATACAGTGTTTGTAGAATGTAGAGGCTTGCTGCACTGTTTATTTACTGCCTGACCGCAAAGCCGCAAGCTCGGCAACATTGTAAAAAAAGAGCAATGAGCGCGCAATTGGCGTGGGAACTAGGTCAATTGGCGTGGGAACTTCTGTTCTAGGGAACATAGAGATAAAATTCATTTTGCCCCTAGATGTTAGGAACCCTCTCACTTGACCCCAAAAGGATCCGAGCAGTAATGGCGGCGAGAAAGGGTCACGCCGGCGAGGAGGGTCCTACCATTGAGCGTAATGGTGGAGAAACCCGCGCTGCTTTGAAACGGCTAAGTCGGAATGAGTAGAAACCTGGAACCCATAACTCCGATTCTGTTCAACCTAGAGGGCTCAGATTCGGTCACAATGTAGTCCTAGTTGCGGCAGGATTGCATGGCAAATTGCGACCCTCTCGTGGCAACAGAATGGAGTCAGGGTAATGTTAAAGTTCAGGTTTCTGCCATTGACTTCCATGGCAGAAAAAAAGCCACTTTGGTAATGTGCTTTTAAACTGTCTTTTGGTATCTCCAGTTCCGGGGGTCGTGCAAGGCTGATATTTTGCCACTGTGGCAAGGGTCCTTCCGCATGAGGGCCAGGCGAATTTCAACCCGCTCAGACCCACAGAACGGATTATTTTAAATTATATTTATATAGTTATATATGTTTATTTTAAAGATATTAAAGAATGTACTGTATTGTATTTAAAACATGTGACTGTAAACCATACTGAGTGACAAATGTTTTCACACCCTGATGCAATATCAGTGTACTCTCAATTCTCACTGTGCTGTGCACATCAGATTTACATTTCCAATTCGAGAGGGGATTTTCCAAAGCATTACCCTTAACAAAACAGGCCTCTAAGGGTTGGGGGAGGGGGATGGTGTGATTAGACGCAGGCGTGCTGAGTGTTTGTAGCTCGGCTATGGGCAGATTAAGAACACAATGGCAATATGCAGAAGATCAACGACCAGGTGGAGAGAGGGGGATGGTAGGCTAGGTTGACTCAGCCGATTGACGCTTGGCTAGGGAGGGATTAAAAACTCTGGAGATGTGTGACTGAAATAGTTAACAGCACTGTAATTTTAAAAGGCAGTTCATCATAATAATTTGATGAATAAACCCCCAAATACAACCCTCAAATACAGTACATAAAAAGCAAGTCACTTTAACTCCCTGTGCCCCATGCACCAAAAACAAACAGAAGATTTTCTATAGACAAATTAATATTCATACAGTATAAACGTCCATTTTTCATGTATCTCCATGTTTTACAAATGTTTTGTACATGTTTCTCCGATTTCAATCTGCCAGAAGAATTTAATAAAGGCTGCAGTACAGTATGTATTTTTGTGTGTTGATGGTTAGAATTGCTGTGCACTTTAAATGTTTCAACATTGTACAGTATTTGTAAATAAATGTTTTTGTACTGACTCCACCAATAAAAGAACATGTTGAATTGCTGCACTGTTTTTTTTACTGCCTGACCGCAAAGCCGCAAGCTTGGCAACATTGTAAAAAAAGAGCAATGAGCGCGCAATTGGCGTGGGAACTAGGTCAATTGGCGTGGGAACTTCTGTTCTAGGGCACCTAGAGATAAAATTCATTTTGCCCCTAGATGTTAGGAACCCTCTCACTTGACCCCAACAGGGTCCAAGCAGTAATGGCGGCGAGAAAGGGTCACGCCGGCGAGAAGGGTCCTACCATTGAGCGTAATGGCGGAGAAACCCGCGCTGCTTTGAAACGGCTAAGTCAGAATGAGCAGAAACCTGGAACCCATATCTCCGGTTCTGTTCAACCTAGAGGGCTCAGATTCGGTCACCATGTAGTCCTAGTTGCGGCAGGATTGCATGGCAAATTGCGACCCTCTCGTGGCAACAGAACGGAGTCAGGGTAATGTTAAAGTTCAGGTATCTGCCATTGACTTGCATGGCAGAAAAAAAGCCACTTTGGTAATGTGCTTTTAAACTGTCTTTTGGTACCTCCGGTTCCGGGGGTCGTGCAAGGCTGATATTTTGCCACTGTGGCAAGGGTCCTTCCGCATGAGGGCCAGGCGAATTTCAACCCACTCAGACCCACAGAACGGGTTATTTTAAATTATATTCATGCAATTGGCTTGTGAACTACTTAGGGCCTCGGTCAAGTTCACGGCCAATTGGCGTGGGAACTTCTGTTCTAGGGCACCTAGAGATAAAATTATTTTTGCCCATTGATGTTAGGCACTGTATACCACTGTACAGAATACTGTAGAAGACACATAATGAAACGATACTGAACATGTAATATAAATGCATAGATTTATTTATTCGGGTTTATTACACAGTATACTGTACGGCCGGAAAACATCAGCATACAGTACAATATTATCCATTGAAATCCCCCCATTAGCCATTTTCTTTTCTGAGGAAAAACAAAAAGAAAAGTTTTAATGTACAGTTATGGTCAGCCCCCTAAAGAAGTAACCAGCCAGTCCCACCAAAATAATATGGCAACTCACCATAGAATTTCCCATTTAGCTGGCGCCGGCGCCGGTCCACTGCCAGTCCAGCTTTCTTGATCATCCACGTCGATAGTCTGCAGTGGGACTAGTCCATCTGTAGTCAGCAGGTGAGGCTGGAAATCGCTTAGTTACATGCAAGCTTCATCAAAACTGCACGCGAAATCCGTCTCAGGCTCAGGGTTGTCACTGACAGTGGGACCGTCATTGGAAGCCGGTGCCGGTGCCGGTGCTGGTGCTGGTGCATTGCTTGGCAGCGACTGTCGCTTCTTAGTAGGTTTTAACACGACCCTTCGCCTTTTGCCGCCTCCATGATCATAGATACGGGAAAAATCCGGTGATACACACCAATACCCTCCAACAAATTGGGGCTCAATAAGGTGAAAACAGGGATCACTACATAACCTTTTCCTTACTGCACGCTTCCACGTATGAGGAGTTGGCGAAAATTTGTAAAAGTCATAGTTTTCGATAAAATACTGATAAATTTGAGCAACTGTTGCCATCTTATCATCTGTTGCATTAATCGCGCACATATCAAATACGCGTAACTTCTGTCAGGTTTTTGGATAGCGGGCTGCACTTGAACACTCATGGCGGGTGGGTCTCTGGAGAATATTGTAACTGAAACTGGTCTTTGTCTTTCTTTAATATGTAAGAAAAGCCTAAATTGATACATTTTTGCAACCTCTTCCTTCAGTCTCAAGGCCAAGACCAAGTTACAATAGCACACTGTGGTACAGTATCTTTTTTAAACGAAACACCTGCAAGCCGACACATTACTGATTCGGCGCATTACAATTCATGAATATCTGCCATCTGGCGGACACGCGAAGCAGTGCAGCCTATTAAAATCCGAACCATTATCAATAAACGCATCAGCCAGGCATGACCCGTGGCTGGGAACGCAAAATGAACGCGGCATGCTCCAGGTGAACAGCGTGGCATTCCAGGAACAAGCCAGGTAAAAGCCGGTGATTTGTTAGAATAAAAGCTGCCGCAGCAGTAGAGTTAAAAAACTGAATTTTAAGAAAACATGTGCATGCTTAACATTGTTATTGTAGTTTATTTTGTGTAATTCTATCTGCATTTAATCAGAATTGAGTTTATATAGAATATTTCCACAGTTCTTTTACTGTAAGGTTTTAATAAATATACATATCATTGCTTTGTAAAAAAAAAAAAAGTGCTTTATGTTTGTCATCTGAGAACCCACCTTGATCCAGATCACATATACAAGTTATATGTTACATTGAATTCTATGCCCCAGAGTTTTTCTTTTTTCGCAGTTCTTCTTCGGTGTGTGGAATACCCCCTTACTCCAGCTGCAGGAATTCACTGTATATATTTGTAGCACCCTTCTATATTTCTATGGCCTGCATATATCTCCTGGTACTAGCAGGCAGTGCTAGAGTTAAACTCCTAGCACATGGCTCTGCATGTGAATTAGTTCCCCTAGAGTTATATTATTTAAGTTTTCAGGCACATGCCTGAAAACGGTTGGAGTCACATGCCAGGGTGATGGCTTGCTACAGTAAAGTTGGCCGAGTTACTGGGACAGAGAAGCTAGCCACCTTCCTGGTATAAAAGTGTGATCCCATGCAAATTAGAGAGTGTTCTGGCTGACTCCTCCTGAGTTCTAGTCCTAATCTGACTCCTCCTAAATCCTGTCCTGCCCAGGGGGTGGATAATACCCATAGGTGAGGATACTTTAGACTAGGGCTGTCAGTCAGTCCTCCTAAGGCCTATCTATCCAGTAAAAGTGCAGGGGGATAATTACCTCAGGCATCAGTTCCTCTGAAGCCTATCTGACCCAGGTATGGGTGAGGATTAATTACCCCAGTTCCTGCTGGAACATTGCATCTATCCAGGTAAGGGTGGATGATATTACATTTGAAGGATGCTGAATGTAATATTCTCTCTGCGGATTATATAAAGACTCCAATAAAACAGTTCAGGTTTACTGTTCCTGGCACTCCTGAAGTTATTACTTTCTACAATTTCCTGTGCGGGGTTGAATCCCTACCTCTGACTGGGCCCTTGCAGGTGGAGGCGCTGCAACATATTCTACTACAAGCTTCCTATACACAGAGGCCCAGGCTCCAGTTTACCAACAGGTGAGCACCACTAACACATCCTACCCATATAGATCTTGTCCAAGGGAACAGGGATGTTACATATTACTCAAACATCTCCTGGAATTGATAAGTTGTATATGCACTTAGCACATCACATTTATTATAGTTCATATTAGCGCCCCGCACTCGTTCACTTTCAATCTCAATAAAATGTTAGTGAAGTAACAACGTTAATCCCATATACAGTATAGTCTATGAATAAAACTACATTCACAAACTACATCACAAGAAGACTCTGGAAAGTAAAACTAACTTCACAAAGCTCTTTATTTTGTAAACTGATATAAGCAGACAACAAAAAAAATATTATTACCTAGTTTTATGATGGAAATTAAACAATGCTTTGATTTTAATATCTCAATTACTTCCTCGTTGACAAGGTTTCCTGGAGATAAGTTACTGAATACTATAATGTTGGCAGAACATGTTGTTTAGAATTTTTAAACAATCTGTCATTAGCTGACAATTAGAATAGACTACTAAACTCTAAAAAGTAATATTTTTTTCAATTATGAAGTTGATCTGTGTGTTAATATTGGAGATTTGTGTTACCATTATACTACTGTAGTTCTTATTTCCTGCCTCATTTAACTTTACTTCCAGGGTAATTCCATGTTTGAAATTCCCTTATAAAATGTGTGTTTTCTGTTTAAAACACAGTTGCTTTCTTTATTTTCAACTGTGAACTTTGCTAAAAACAAAAAAAAGAAAGAATACAAAACATAGATTCAGTCTCAGTCTGTGAGATATACACAGCATTTTGATATACATATTGGTAGGTTAAGATTAGTAAATAAAGTAATTCACATTTTCCCATTCTATTCTTTATTCTTAAGTGCAGATTAATATTTTGTTATAAAAGAGAACAGCTGACATAAAGAAAGCACAAGTACTGTACGTTAGGTCATAACCAGTTACATAGTTACATAGTAGGTGAGGTTGAAAAAAGACATGCGTCCATCAAGTTCAACTTATGTTAAATTTAGACAACAGATACTTTATCCTATATTTACTTATTGATCCAGAGGAAGGCAAACAAAAACACCCCAGTGACATATCATCCAATGATATCTCATAAGGGGAAAAATAAATTTCTTCCAAACTCCAAGAATTGGTAATCATATTACTCCCTGGATTAACATCCTTCCCATGTTTACTTATTTGGTATATCCCTGTATACCTTTCCTTTCTAAAAACATGTCCAACCTTTTTTTTTTTAACAAATCTATTGTATCTGCCATCACAGTCTCCATGGGTAATGAATTCCACATTTTAACTGCCCTTAGTGTAAATAACCCATTCCTTTGTTGCTGGTGAAATCTCCTTACCTCCAACCTTAAGGGATGACCCTGAGTCCTTTGTTCTGCTTTGGGATGAATAGTTCTTTTGAAAGTTCCTTGTACTGTCCCCGAATATATTTGTATATAGTTATCATATCCCCTCTTAGATACCTCTTTTCTAATAAATCTAATTTAGCTAGCCTCTCTTCATAAATTAGATTGCCCATCCCCTTTATTAATTTGGTGGCTCTTCTCTGCACTCTCTAGTTCCATAATGTATTTTCTAAGGAGTGGTGCCCAAAATTGTACTCCATATTCAAGGTGTGGTCTTACTAATGCTTTGTAAAGGGACATCATTTTGTTTACTTCCCTTCCATCAATTGCCCGTTTAATGCAAGATAAAATCGTGTTTGCCTTTACAGCTACTGCATGACATTGGGCACTATTGCTAAGCCTGCTGTCTACAAACACTCCTAAATACTTCTCCATGAAGGATTCCCCCAATTTATCCCCATTTAATTTGTGTCACCTGTTTATTCTTGCTTCTCAAATGCATAACCTTACATTTATCTGTAACTCGGGAAGCAGGGGGTCCTCCAACCTGAAGTTACTGCGATTTAGCTCTGGAGACCCCATGCTACAATACAGTGATAGCAAAATAAAATAAAAGCCGCACAATCACCAGTTAGAGGCACGCGAGGAGAGTGACTGATTTAGTCTCTCTTAGTGTGCATCTCTTACACACAGGTGCAGCCCGGTAGGATTCACACAGCGTGAGTGGTATGTTTTGAACTCATTTCTTGTAAAGGTCACAGTTGGCATCTAGTATCACAATACAATCAACAATTTTTTTTAATTATGGTGCCATCCAATAAGTGTGATAGTTCAACATCCAAAAAATCAATGTTGAAGTCACTAGAGTTGTTGTTTAATACTAGGCCTTTGACGTTAATTTTAAGATAATTTCTCAACTTGAGAAATGTTGTGTCCCCATTCCCCCACACTATATCTATAAATTTCTTCCATAACTTAATACGGTTTCTATAGGGATTATTCTGTCAAATGAACAAATCCTCCCACTGTGTCCCATAAAGTTGGTCTAAGCCAGAGCAAATTTCATGCCCATAGCAATTCCACAAAGTTGTAAATAAAATACTTTTTCAAATCAAAAATTATTTTTGTTTAAAATAAAATCTATTATCTGTAGTATAATAGACTTCTGTTTGTCCGGTAATAGCCCATGGATGTCCAGATGGTAGCAAAATGCTTCCATGCCCATTTTGTTTTTAATACATCTATACAGGGCCTGCACATCGCATGTCACCTATATGTAGCTTCATTGCCATTTAATATCTTTCATGAGTTGAAGTAAATTAATTGTATCTCTAAAGTGGGACTGGAGTTGATATACCATAGGCTGCAAAAATGGTCTATATATTCAGACAAAATACTAGATACAGAACCAATCCCTGAAATTATCGGGCAGCCCGGAGGTGAATCAAGTGATTTGTATATCTTTCCAGATGGTACAGGACTAGAATAACCGGATATTCAATATTTTAAAAGTCATATTTCTGAAGGGTTATAGCGCCATTTTTATATATATCTTTTTTACACAATGATACAAAGTTGTTGTTGTTGATAGAGTAAGAAGTTTTCTATCGGTCTACCTCTAGAGTGTAGAGGGTAAATTCAGATTTATTTTTTAGACTGCTATTAATACATTGAATATCAAAAGACTTCAGTTCCAATGCCTCTAGAACATAAAGAATATTTGGAAGGGTTTCAGAGAAATAATTTGTGTCAGAATTACCCAGCCAAATTGGGGTGGCTTGGCCACTGGGAGTGTTGGTGTATATGTGTTTGTTGGGATTTGTTGTAAGAAAATAGTGTTTGAGGGTTAACGACCTAGCAAACTTATTGAGGCCATCAAACAGATCAAATTGGTTAAGTTTGGGGATGAGGAAAACGACAAGTCTTTCCTCAAGAGCTCAATATGTACCTTAGTGAGCTGAAATTTAGAAAGATTTAAAATATTATCTGGTTTAATTACTGACTTTTGGGCATTTTCCTTTCCTTTAATTACTGACTTTTGGGCATTTTTCTTTTCTATTCCATCTACCTCCCCTGGATTCCTACCCTCCTGTTAGTTTTCTTGCCCTCCCTACTCTTTATGATCTCACCCTCCCCCTGGTCCCTCATACCCCTCCCTAAAAAAATGTAGATTGGGATAATTCATAAGTATGAATCTATTATTTTCCCTAGATTTGGGTAGAGCACCTTGCTCATTAAAGTCTCTTTAATTGATACCATTGACTCGTAACTCTAATGGGGCATATCTATTTCTCCCATTGAATCTCTGTTGTGTAAAGTATTTATGGTTAAAGAAACAATTTATTCATAAATGAAAACAGTCACTAGTGGGTTAAACAAGGTAATTATTTTTAATCAGTTGCAAAGGACCACAGAAATGGTCATATCACACAGTCAAAAAGTTAAAAAAAATTATATATATATATATATATATATATATATATATATATATAAACCATAATACTGAGTTAAGTTATGGTGAGTAAAAAAAGTGACAAAAACCCTCCACAGGAAAGCAAATATGCAAATATATCTGTATGCTCATCTGTATGTCTTAGGCAGGTCTGCAACCCTGCCTTTCCCCATCAACACCCAGCATACAGCACTTCCACTGCAGCGAGGGATTCTGGGAAATGACATGCAAATGAGCACACAGTGTCACTTTTTGCCTCAATAACCATTTTTAACATGGTTCCCTATAGGCTTAAGCTTGCTGCATGGTCACAGCTTTGAGCACAGCCAGGGTTAAGGTGCATACCCAGAAAACCACCCACAGACAGCTGTTTCGACCTTGATGGGTCTCATCAGTGTGGGGTTGATTTTACTGGGAATGCAAGAGAGGCTATGGGATAGGCTCAAAGCTGTGACCATGCAGCAAGCTTAAGCCTATAGGGAACCATGTTAAAAATGGTTATTGAGGCAAAAAGTGACACTGTGTGCTCATTTGCATGTCATTTCCCAGAATCCCTTGCTGGAGTGGAAGTGCTGTATGCTGGGTGATGATGGGGAAAGGCAGGGTTGCAGACCTGCCTAAGACATGCAGATGAGCATACAGATATATTTGCATATTTGCTTTCCTGTGGAGGGTTTTTGTCACTTTTTTTACTCACCATAACTTAACTCAGTATTATGGTTTAGCCTATCCCATAGCCTCTTTTGCATTCCCAGTAAAATCAACCCCACACTGATGAGACCCATCAAGGTCGAAACAGCTGTCTGTGGGTGGTTTTCTGGGTATGCACCTTAACCCTGGCTGTGCTCAAAGCTGTGACCATGCAGCAAGCTTAAGCCTATAGGGAACCATGTTAAAAATGGTTATTGAGGCAAAAAGTGACACTGTGTGCTCATTTGCATGTCATTTCCCAGAATCCCTTGCTGCAGTGGAAGTGCTGTATGCTGGGTGATGATGGGGAAAGGCGGGGTTGCAGACCTGCCTAAGACATGCAGATGAGCATACAGCTATATTTGCATATATATATATACAGTGGTTGACAAATCACCAAAAAATCTACTCGCCACACAAAAAAATCTACTCGCCACTTTGTACCAAACGTGTGCTGCTTGGGCCAATATTTACTCGCCCGGGGGTTAAATCCACTCGCCCAGGGCGAGCAAATATATAGGTTTGTCGAACACTGTATATATATATATATATATATATATATGCAAATATAGCTGTATGCTCATCTGCATGTCTTAGGCAGGTCTGCAACCCCGCCTTTCCCCATCATCACCCAGCATTAAGCACTTCCACTGCAGCAAGGGATTCTGGGAAATGACATGCAAATGAGCACACAGTGTCACTTTTTGCCTCAATAACCATTTTTAACATGGTTCCCTATAGGAGCTTAAGCCTATAGGGAACCATGTTAAAAATGGTTATTGAGGCAAAAAGTGACACTGTGTGCTCATTTGCATGTCATTTCCCAGAATCCCTTGCTGCAGTGGAAGTGCTGTATGCTGGGTGATAATGGGGAAAGGCGGGGTTGCAGACCTGCCTAAGACATGCAGATGAGCATACAGCTATATTTGCATATTTGCTTTCCTGTGGAGGGTTTTTGTCACTTTTTTATCTCACCATAACTTAACTCAGTATTATGGTTTAGCCTATCCCATAGCCTCTCTTGCATTCCCAGTAAAATCAACCCCACACTGATGAGACCCATCAAGGTCGAAACAGCTGTGTAGCTGAGACTGTGCCCCCTTGGCCTTGAGTCATCGTTCCGGAAGGGACTTTAGACTCATGCTGCTATTAGGGGGGTACGCCATCTCAGGCAGCGGGAGGTGATCAGGAGCGGACAAGGAGAGAGAGATGGTGAAGGGCCGGTGCCTTGGCCTTGGGGGATCGTCCTAACAGACTTAACCCCCTTGCTGCTATAAGGGTGCCGCTCCGGAGCCAAGAAGTGATTGGCGGACAAGGACGAGAGCAAAGGCGTGGACGGCAGATGGTGATGGAGGGGACAACGAAAAACACCCTCAGGTTTCTGGTGGAGACGGCCTGGAAAGATCGAGTGGGACGTCGTTTTATCGTGGAGGATGTGATGAGAGACTTACTCAAGGTGGAGTTTGAAGAAATCTTTTGTTTACTGGAGTACCGGAAGCAAGGGATCTTTGATTTGGCCTTCTTTCAGGAGGCAGACTGCTTCAAGGCATATAAAAGATGGAAAGAAAGTGCTGGAGATCCAAAGATGCTGGGAATCAGCGTGTTGCCCCAGTTTTTGCTGAGAGAAAGACCGGTGATTGTACAGATGAATAATGCCTTTGTACGGAAGGAAACGATTGTGAGTTTTTTGAAGCACTTTTGTACGGTCGTTAAAGGTGGTGCAGAACAAAGAAATGAATATGGAATGTTCAATGGTGAAAGAAAGTTCTGGGTTTGCCTTGGGCCAGACCCGGAGGGAGTGGGATGGGTGACCTACCCTCCTGCCAGGTTTTGTTTTGAAGGGAAGGGAGGCGCTCTGTGGTTTCCAGGGCAGCCCCCTGGACTGGGTGACCACTTATATGACAGAGAAATGCAGGTCACTGCAAAGTGTGATATTTCTAAAAGGAGTAACTTTGAAAACGGAGACAAACATTTCACGGGTTTTGGTACTGAGAAGCTAATTGGACAAACGGAAAGCCTAAAGGAGAAGGTGAATCAGGAAGAAAAACAAGGAGAACGGACTATGGACTTTTATGAAGAATTTTTGGGGGAGGGGTTGGAGGGAGGTTTTTTTGGAAAGCTAAGTGTTGGGCTGACAGATATGGTGGAAGACGGTTTTTGTCCAGAGGAAGAGGTGTTAGGTGTGGGTGAGAAAGGAAAGGAAGAGGGTAGTGGAAGACTAGTTGATAACAGAGAAGAAGATAAGGATGAAGGGAAGGGGGACAGTATGGGGGAGGAGGAAATCAGTGTGCAGAAGGTGGAAACTGAGTCTGAGGGTAGTGGACAGGATAGTGGGGAGGAGAGGGAGGACAGTGGAAATAAGTATAGGGTGACAACAATGGAGGAAGATGAGTTGGGTGCAGGGGAAGAGGAAGAAAAAGTAATGAAGGGAGGGGATTTGAGAGAAGGTAAGATTAACGGAAGTTTGAAGAGGTCTTTTGAGGAAAAACGGAAGAGAATTATAAAAATGTTTCAGCAGGAAATAAGTGATGCAGTTTTGTGGGCTAAAGTTTGCCAGGAGGCAGAAAGGAGTGAAGAGGATGTGAGAAAAGGTTTAGACGAGTTATATAATATGTTTGTACGGGATAGTAAAGATAGATAGCAAGGGGTGTGTATTATACCATGGAATGCCTTAAACTGAAAAAAATGAAAGGAATGGAGTGTTTTATGTATTGAGTTTTATGAGGCGGATGGTTTTCATATGTAATGTATGGGTGTTAAAATGTGAAACCAATGCAGTATATTTGTGTACATGGCGACGTTTTCAGAAATTAAGAAACATGAATTTTCTGTTAGGATTAGAATGTATTTTTGTGTGAATTAACAGTGATTTATGATTTGCTGGAAAGTTTCTTATTTGTTCTTGTAAATTAATTATTGATTGAAAAGTTTTCTTATTTACTGTTTGTAAATATGTGAATGTGAATAAACATTTAAAAAAAAAAAAAGGTCGAAACAGCTGTCTGTGGGTGGTTTTCTGGGTATGCACCTTAACCCTGGCTGTGCTCAAAGCTGTGACCATGCAGCAAGCTTAAGCCTATAGGGAACCATGTTAAAAATGGTTATTGAGGCAAAAAGTGACACTGTGTGCTCATTTGCATGTCATTTCCCAGAATCCCTTGCTGCAGTGGAAGTGCTGTATGCTGGGTGATAATGTGGAAAGACCTGCCTAAGACATGCAGATGAGCATACAGCTATATTTGCATATTTGCTTTCCTGTGGAGGGTTTTTGTCACTTTTTTTACTCAACATAACTTAACTCAGTATTATGGTTTATTTATATATTTATATATATATTGTGACAAACGGCTTACTCCGGGGCTCCGTCGTTTGTCCGGGACTGTTTAGAACACGGTCTTTTAGGGTAGGTTAAATGATGAGGCGTCACGTGCTGTTCCTTTAAACAGGCTATGCCTGGTTTATTCAGTCCCAGGCACTGAGACTGCCACAGTGCATACAACAGAAAACAGATCAAAACAAAAGCTGCTCACCTGAGCGATAACTTAACTTAGATATCCCTGACTCAGGGTTGGAAGTGGCTTTTCCACTTCCAACATCAAAACATGGTACTTTTGCAGTCTTACACAAATGAACAGAAAGATTGAACCTGTTTGGGGAAGAGGCTTCTCCCCTCTGTAGTTCAGCAGCCTTCCAGCCTCCTGGCTCTTGTGGGGAGACCAGAGCAAACAGGAAATCAGTCTTTCATACCTGATTCCTAATTAGCATGACAGGTGACAGAAATCAGGCAGCAGACAAACTCTGGTCTGGATCTCTCATCCCTCAGTTCCAGCGCTTGCCAAACTGTGGGATGGAGTGTATGTATTATAAGGCTGCACTCCCAGGCCAAACAGGATAGAAACTGTCTAGTATCCTGGGAGCCCTATATACGGAATTTATTACCATCCCCTGGTTTCTGTCACATATCCTCCCCCCCAGCTCAGACCTCGAGGGATGAGCGACCATGGATATTAGGGAGTGCATCCTTGACAACCCGTCAGCATTGCCATGTTTGTGCCCTGACCTGTGTTCCACAGAAAATTTAAAGGGTTGTAGGCTTAGGAACCACCTGGTCACTCTAGCATTCTTTTCCCTGTTTTGACACATCCAGGTAAGGGGTGCATGATCTGTGACCAACCGGAATTTTCTCCCCAACAGGTAGTATTTGAGCGTCTCTACAGCCCACTTTATTGCGAGACACTCTTTCTCTACTATGGAGTAATTTTTCTCCTGGGGATTTAGTTTCCTACTTAAATAAAGGATGGGGTGCTCCTCACCATGAGACTCCTGGGAGAGTACCGCCCCCAGCCCTACCTCAGATGCGTCGGTTTGGACTACGAACTCTTTGGAGAAGTCAGGTGTGACCAACACTGGTTGGGCACAGAGAGCTTCTTTCAGGCTTCTAAAGGCCTGTTCGGTTTCGGGGGATCACTTTACCATTAGCGGTCCTCTTGCTTTTGTGAGGTCAGTTAGTGGGGTTGCCTTAGTTGCAAAATTGGGAATAAACCTTCTATAGTACCCAATTAAGCCCAAAAAGGTCCTTACTTGTTTTTTTGTAACTGGCCTTGGCCAATTTTGTATCGCCTCCACTTTGAGTGTTTGGGGTTTGAGTAAACCTCTGCCAATAGAATATCCCAGATACTTGGCCTCCTCCAGACCAATAGTGCATTTAGCGGGGTTAGCAGTTAGTCCAGCAGACCGGACTGCGTCAAGCACAGCTTGGACCTTTGGAAGGTGGGATTGCCAATCTTCACTATGGATTACCACATCATCCAGGTAGGCGGCAGCATACCGAGCATGTGGTTTTAAAATTTTATCCATCATTCTTTGGAATGTGGCGGGAGCTCCATGTAAGCCAAAAGGCAACACCTTATACTGAAAGAGGCCGTCTGGGGTTGAGAAGGCTGTCTTTTCTTTTGCCCTTTCTGTGAGGGGAACCTGCCAGTACCCTTTTGTTAGCTCTAGGGTTGTGAGATATCGGGCTTTGCCCAGTCTCTCTACAAGTTCATCTACCCTGGGCATAGGATAAGTATCAAATTTTGACACCGCGTTTAGTTTCCGGTAGTCATTACAAAACCTTGTTGTACCATCTGGCTTTGGGACTAAGACTATAGGGCTGTTCCACCCACTTTGGGATTCCTCAATTACACCTAGTTTTAGCATTTTTTAACCTCTAAACTTATAGCCTTTCTTTTGGCCTCTGGGATTCGGTACGGTTTAAGGTTAACTCGGACCCCCGGTTCAGAGACTAAGTCATGTTCAATTACGCTAGTTCTACCTGGCTGTATAGAGAAGATTTCTTTGTTTCTTTTCACTAAATTCTGAACCTCTCGTTTCTGATGAACAGACAGGGTTTCAGCTATGCTAACCTCTGGGTCAGTTTCTTGATTCTCTGACGGACCTGGGGGTACTAGGGTTAACAAGACTTCTCTATCTTTCCAGGGCTTGAGTAGGTTTATATGGTAAATTTGCTCAGGTTTCCTCCTACCTGGCTGTCTTACCTTATAATTTACTTCTCCCACTCTTTCCAAGACCTCATATGGCCCATGCCATTTAGCAAGGAATTTACTCTCCACGGTGGGAACCAGAACTAGTACCCTATCACCTGGAGAAAAAATTCTGACCCTAGCACCCTTATTATATGTATTCCTCTGTGCTTCTTGAGCTTTCTCCATGTGTTCCCTCACTATGGGTAGGACTGCAGCAATGCGGTCCTGCATCTGGGCAACATGCTCTATTACACTTCTGTAAGGGGTAACCTCGTGTTCCCAAGTCTCTTTGGCTATATCCAGTAAGCCCCTTGGGTGTCGGCCATACAATAGTTCAAACGGGGAGAAGCCTGTGGATGATTGGGGAACTTCCCTAATGGCAAATAACAGGTACGGTAACAAACAATCCCAGTTTTTCCCATCTTTATCAACCGCCCGCCGTAACATGCTCTTTAAGGTTTTATTGAACCTTTCCACTAAACCATCTGTTTGTGGATGATAGACTGAGGTTCTGAGATGCTTGATTTTTAGGAGTTTACATAGCTCTTTCGTTACTTGGGACATAAATGGTGTTCCCTGGTCAGATAGAATCTCTTTAGGAATCCCGACCCGGGAAAACAGAACTACTAACTCTTTTGCTATGTTTTTAGCTGAGGTGCTACGTAGGGGAACTGCCTCCGGATATCGGGTGGCATAATCTAATATTACCAATATATGCTGATGTCCCCTAGCAGACTTTATTAGGGGTCCTACTAGATCCATAGCAATCTGGTCAAATGGTACCTCTATTATGGGAAGGGGTACCAATGGGCTGCGGTACGCCTTGAACGGGGCGGTGATCTGACATTCTGGGCATGAGGAACAATAATTCGTAATTTCTGCCAGAACCCCAGGCCAATAGAAGCTTCGGAGAACCTTTTCTTTTGTCTTTTCCACCCCTAGGTGTCCCCCCAATGGATGACTATGTGCGAGGTGTAATACTACGTTACGGAATGTCCGTGGTACCAACAATTGTTTAGTTGTAACTGATTTCCTTTTATCAACCCGATATACTAGGTCGTTCTCTACCTCGAAGTAGGGGTAAGCAAGTGACCTATCTGGTTGGCCAGGAGTACTATTCTGGTCCTGTATATTTCCCCTTGCTACCGCTAATGTGGGGTCCTCCCACTGGGCTTTCTTAAAACTCCCAGGACTGACCTCTAGGTCAGCGAGGGTCTTATCCGGTTCTGGGGTGGTAAGTGTCTGCTCAACATCTTGATTTGGGGTATTCCCTACCAAAGTAGTGATGGGGAAGGGAATTTTACAGCACTCCTCCTTTTCCCCCTTCTTATTTGGGCCCTCGTCAACCTCCATTTCTGAAAAAGGGAAAGGATTTGTTTCTTCTAATACTTCGTTATGGTCCGCTATTGAACTCTGGGCGCTATTCTGAGCGGGGGACCACATTTTTAGAAAATGGGGAAAGTCGGTCCCTATTAACACATCATGTGCCAGTTTGGGTACAATACCCACCTTGAAATCTAAACAACCAAACTCTGTTTCAAAAAAAACATCAACAGTGGAATATTCATGATTATCCCCATGTATACAACAAATTGCCACTCTTTGTGAACTGTTTCCCTGTTTCTTCTTAATGGGCAAGAGGTATTCGGACACTAGTGTGACCATGCTCCCAGAGTCAAGAAGTGCCCGAACCCTCTTACCATTAACCTTTACAAATGCCCACAGATGGTTATTCAAGGGGTCCTCTGGGCTAGGGCCCATACATTGGGACAACAGCGAATAAGGTTCCACGCTGTTGCATTGCATGGGCTCATCATTTAGTGGGCAGATTTTTGCTGTGTGGCCCCTCTCATGACAATTTACACATTTAGGTACATAGTTTGTGTCCCACTTAGAGCCTTTTCCCGGCTCCCCATGTTGGCTATTGCCCTTAGTGTGCGAACCACTGTTGCTGGTGCTGCGTGAAGGTGGTCGCCGCTCTTCAGCGCCCCTTAACCCCGGTACCCTTTTACCGTCTCTGGAAGAGTCCTGGAACCTCGGGTAGTGGGGTTGCTCCACGACTGTGGGTTGCGGGTGCTCTTCTGCTGCATTGTACCTTTCTACGAGGGCCACAAGCTCATCCGCATTGTGGGGGTCACTCCGACTGACCCAACGGCGTAAGGCAGAGGGAAGTTTCCTCAAGAACTGGTCCATGACCAACCGTTCCACGATGTGGCTGGCTGAGTTGATCTCGGGTTGTAGCCACTTCCGGGCGAGGTGGATGAGGTCATACATCTGGCTTCGGGTGGCTTTATCCATCGTGAAGGACCATGCGTGAAACCTTTGGGCGCGAACAGCCGTGGTTACGCCGAGGCGGGCGAGGATCTCGAACTTCAATTTTGCATAGACGTTAGCTTTGGCTGGCTCTAGATCAAAGTAAGCCTTCTGGGGTTCGCCGCTTAGGAAGGGTGCGATTAGACCAGCCCACTCAGCTTCTGGCCATCCCTCTCTCTGTGCCGTGCGTTCAAACGTGAGAAGATAGGCTTCCACATCATCCGAGGGTCCCATCTTCTGAAGGTAGTGGCTTGCCCTGGTCATTTTCGGAACTGGGGCTGCCGCTGCCAGTGGAAGGTTACTGATAGTCCCCCTCAGGATCTCGAGTTCCTGCTGTAAGCCCTGAGCGAACCGCTGTTGCTCCTCTCTCAGCAAGCGGTTTGTCTCTTGCTGGTTTGCATTCGCGTTTTGCAGGGCTTCATTCGTCTGTTGCTGGTTTGCATTCGCCTGTTGCTGGTTGGCATTCGCCTGTTGCTGGTTGGCATTAATCTCTTGCTGGGCTATTAGCAGCTGTTGATGGGCTGCATTCGTCTGCTGCTGGTTTGCATTAGTTTCTTGCTGGGCTATTAACAGCTGTTGCTGGGTTTCATTCGCGTCTTTCTGGGCAGCGACATTGCGTACCAGCGCACCCACCACGTCTTCCATCTTGTTTGCAGAGGATGGAAAAAACTTTTTTTTTTTTTTTTTTTTTCAAAGTTCTTCAACCCGCAGACCCCCTAGTGTTCTGCCCGCATTCTCCACCATATGTGACAAACGGCTTACTCCGGGGCTCCGTCGTTTGTCCGGGACTGTTTAGAACACGGTCTTTTAGGGTAGGTTAAATGATGAGGCGTCACGTGCTGTTCCTTTAAACAGGCTATGCCTGGTTTATTCAGTCCCAGGCACTGAGACTGCCACAGTGCATACAACAGAAAACAGATCAAAACAAAAGCTGCTCACCTGAGCGATAACTTAACTTAGATATCCCTGACTCAGGGTTGGAAGTGGCTTTTCCACTTCCAACATCAAAACATGGTACTTTTGCAGTCTTACACAAATGAACAGAAAGATTGAACCTGTTTGGGGAAGAGGCTTCTCCCCTCTGTAGTTCAGCAGCCTTCCAGCCTCCTGGCTCTTGTGGGGAGACCAGAGCAAACAGGAAATCAGTCTTTCATACCTGATTCCTAATTAGCATGACAGGTGACAGAAATCAGGCAGCAGACAAACTCTGGTCTGGATCTCTCATCCCTCAGTTCCAGCGCTTGCCAAACTGTGGGATGGAGTGTATGTATTATAAGGCTGCACTCCCAGGCCAAACAGGATAGAAACTGTCTAGTATCCTGGGAGCCCTATATACGGAATTTATTACCATCCCCTGGTTTCTGTCACAATATATATATATGACTCATAAAATTTCGATCTGTTTAGGCCACTGCTAAGTGTCCCGAACAGTTGCATAAATTTGTATTCATTACTGACAGTAGTGAACGCTCGTCCCATAAGCGCTAAAGGCCATGTCTGTACATACTGTGCTATATGTATGCACACACAGCTGTCTCTCACACATACTAATACTCCTTGTTTTTCCATCCCTATACACCAATAGGGACCACTAAGTATCCACACACACTTTTAGTTGTGCTACTAACTCTCACATTTCCACACCCACCCACACCATTTATATCCAGTCCCACTCCACACACACCTTGTGTAAAGCACTGTATATACTGTGGGCTCTCCATTCATTTTTATTCACACTGATACACATACACACTCTTTCTTAACTTGCTTTCACAGTAACCTTTTGACACCTCTAGCCATAAAACACATCCACACCGGGGGAAGGAACAGCACAGATAACATTCCAAGAGACACTGTTTTTAAGTTTACCTTTTGCTTCATTCATTGTAACATCGCCGGAAGAAGAGATCAGTGTATCTCGAAAGCTCGCACAAATAAAAGCATTTCGTTAGCCACAGAACGGTATCATCTATTTATTTTTTTATTTTTTTGATTATATATATATTGTGACAAAACGGCTTACTCTGGGGCTCCGCCGTCTGTCCGGGACTGTTAGAACACGGTCTTTTAGGGTAGGTTAAATGATGAGACGTCACGTACTGTTCCTTTAAACAGGCTATACCTGGTTTATTCAGTCCCAGGCACTGGGACTGCTACAGTGTAAACAGAAAACAAAGCCAAACAAAAAGCTGCTCGTCTGAGCGATAACTTAAAACTTAGATGTCCCTGACTCAGAGTTGGAAGTGGCTTGTCCACTTCCACCAACAAAATAAGTACCTTTGCAGTCTTTAGACAAACTAACAGAATGAATGAAGCGATTTGGGAAAGAGGCTTTCTCACCCCTCTGCAGTTCAGCAGCCTTCCAGGCTCTTGGGCGGGGCCCAGAGGAAACAGGAAACAGGTCTTATATACCTGAACTCTAATCAGCATGACAGGTGACAGAAAACAGGCAGCAGACAAACTGTGGAATGGAGTGCCTGTACTACGAGGCTGCCCTGTTCAGCTTAGACAGGACAGAAACTGTTCAGTATCCTGGGAGCCCTGTATATGGAGTTTATTACCAACCCCTGGTTTCTGTCACATATCCTCCCCCCCAGCTCAGACCTCGAGGGGTGAGCGACCATGGATATTAGGGAGTGCATCCTTGACAACCCATCGGCATTGCCATGTTTGTGCCCCGACCTGTGTTCCACAGAAAATTTAAAGGGCTGTAGGCTTAGGAACCACCTGGTCACCCTAGCGTTCTTCTCCCTATTTTGACACATCCAGGTAAGGGGTGCATGATCTGTGACCAATCGGAACTTTCTCCCCAACAGATAATACTTGAGTGTCTCTACAGCCCACTTTATTGCGAGACACTCTTTCTCGACTATGGAGTAATTTTTCTCCTGGGGATTTAGTTTCCTACTTAAATAAAGGATGGGGTGCTCCTCCCCTTGAGACTCCTGGGAGAGTACCGCCCCCAGCCCTACCTCAGATGCGTCGGTTTGGACTACGAACTCTTTGGAGAAGTCAGGTGTGACCAACACTGGTTGGGCACAGAGAGCTTCTTTCAGGCTTCTAAAGGCCTGTTCGGCTTCGGGGGACCACTTTACCATTAGCGGTCCTCTTGCTTTTGTGAGGTCGGTTAGTGGGGTTGCCTTAGTTGCAAAATTGGGAATAAACCTCCTATAGTAGCCAATTAACCCCAAAAAGGTCCTTACTTGTTTTTTTGTGACTGGCCTTGGCCAATTTTGTATCGCCTCTACTTTGAGTGTTTGTGGTTTGAGTAACCCTCTACCAATAGAATACCCCAGATACTTGGCCTCCTCCAGACCAATAGTGCATTTAGCGGGGTTAGCAGTTAGTCCAGCAGACCGAACTGCGTCGAGCACAGCTTGGACCTTTGGAAGGTGGGACTGCCAATCTTCACTATGGATTACCACATCATCCAGGTAGGCGGCAGCATACCGAACATGTGGTTTTAAAATTTTATCCATCATTCTTTGGAATGTGGCGGGAGCTCCATGTAAGCCAAAAGGCAGCACCTTATATTGAAAGAGGCCGTCTGGGGTTGAGAAGGCTGTTTTTTCTTTTGCCCTTTCTGTGAGGGGAACCTGCCAGTACCCTTTTGTTAGGTCTAGGGTTGTGAGATATCGGGCTTTGCCCAGTCTCTCTACAAGTTCATCCACCCTGGGCATAGGATAAGTATCAAATTTTGACACCGCGTTTAGTTTCCGGTAGTCATTACAAAACCTTGTTGTACCGTCTGGCTTTGGGACTAAAACTATAGGGCTGTTCCACCCACTTTGGGATTCCTCAATTACGCCTAGTTTTAGCATTTTTTTAACCTCTAAACTTATAGCCTCTCTCTTGGCCTCTGGGATTCGGTACGGTTTAAGGTTAACTCGGACCCCCGGTTCAGAGACTATGTCATGTTTAATTACGTTAGTTTTACCTGGCTGTGTAGAGAAGATTTCTTTGTTCCTTTTCACTAAACTCTGGACCTCTCGTTTCTGATGCACGGACAGTGTTTCAGCTATGCTAACCTCTGGGTCAGTTTCTTGATTCTCTGACGGACCTGGGGGTACTAGGGTTAACAAGACCTCTCTATCTTTCCAGGGCTTGAGTAGGTTTATATGGTAAATTTGCTCAGGTTTCCTCCTACCTGGCTGCCTTACCCTATAATTTACTTCTCCCACTCTTTCCAAGACCTCATATGGCCCATGCCATTTAGCAAGGAATTTACTCTCCACGGTGGGAACCAGAACTAGTACCCTATCACCTGGAAAAAAAATTCTGACCCTAGCACCCTTATTATACGTATTCCTTTGTGCTTCTTGAGCTTTCTCCATGTGTTCCCTCACTATGGGTAGGACTGCAGCAATGCGGTCCTGCATCTGGGCAACATGCTCTATTACACTTCTGTAAGGGGTAACCTCGTGTTCCCAAGTTTCTTTGGCTATATCCAGTAAGCCCCTTGGATGTCGGCCATACAATAGTTCAAAGGGGGAGAAGCCTGTGGATGACTGGGGAACTTCCCTAATGGCAAATAACAGGTATGGTAACAAACAGTCCCAGTTTTTCCCATCCTTATCGACCGCCCGGCGTAACATGCTCTTTAAGGTTTTATTGAACCTTTCCACTAAACCATCTGTTTGTGGATGATAGACTGAGGTTCTGAGATGCTTGATTTTTAGGAGTTTACATAGCTCTTTTGTTACTTGGGACATAAATGGTGTTCCCTGGTCAGATAAGATCTCTTTAGGAATTCCTACCCGGGAAAACAGAAGTACTAACTCTTTTGCTATGTTTTTAGCAGAGGTGCTACGTAGGGGAACTGCCTCCGGATATCGGGTAGCATAATCTAATATTACCAATATATGCTGATGTCCCCTAGCAGACTTTATTAGGGGTCCTACTAGATCCGTAGCAATCCGGTCAAATGGTACCTCTATTATGGGAAGGGGTACCAATGGGCTGCGGTATGCTTTGAACGGGGTGGTGATCTGACATTCTGGGCATGAGGAACAATAGTTTGTAATTTCTGCCAGAACCCCAGGCCAATAAAAGCTTCGGAGAACCTTTTCTTTTGTCTTTTCCACCCCTAGGTGTCCCCCCAATGGATGACTATGTGCGAGGTGTAATACTACGTTACGGAATGTCCGTGGTACCAACAATTGTTTAGTTGTAACTGATTTTCTTTTATCAACCCGATATACTAGGTCGTTCTCTACCTCGAAGTAGGGGTAAGCAAGTGACCTATCTGGTTGGCCATGAGTACTATTCTGGTCCCGTATATTCTGGTCCCCGCTAATGTGGGGTCCTCCCACTGGGCCTTCTTAAAACTCCCAGGACTGACCTCTAGGTCAGCGAGGGTCTTATTCTGTACTGGGGTGGTAAGTGCCTGATCAACATCTTGATTTGGGGTATTCCCTACCAAAGTAGTGATGGGGAAGGGAATTTCACAGCACTCCTCCTTTTCCCCCTTCTTATTTGGGCCCTCGTCAACATCCATTTCTGAAAAAGGGAAAGGATTTGTTTCTTCTAACCCTTCGTTATGGTCCGCTATTGAACTCTGGGCGCTATTCTGAGCTGGGGACCACATTTTTAGAAAATGGGGAAAGTCGGTCCCTATTAACACATCATGTGCCAGTTTGGGTACAACACCCACCTTGAAATCTAAAGAACCAAATTCTGTTTTAAAAAAAACATCAACAGTGGAATATTCATGATTATCCCCATGTATACAACAAATTGCCACTCTTTGTGAACTGTTTACCTGTTTCTTCTTAATGGGCAATAGGTATTCGGACACTAGTGTGACCATGCTCCCAGAGTCAAGAAGTGCCCGAACCCTCTTACCATTAACCTTTACAAATGCCCACAGATGGTTATTCAAGGGGTCCTCTGGGCTAGGGCCCATACATTGGGACAACAGCGAATAAGGTTCCACGCTGTTGCATTGCATGGGCTCATCATTTAGTGGGCAGATTTTTGCTGTGTGGCCCCTCTCATGACAATTTACACATTTAGGTACATAGTCTGTGTCCCACTTAGAGCCTTTTCCCGGCTCCCCATGTTGGCTATTGCCCTTAGTGTGCGAACCACTGTTGCTGGAGCGGCGTGAAGGTGGTCGCCGCTCTTCAGCGCCCCTTAACCCCGGTACCCTTTTACCGTCTCTGGAAGAGTCCTGGAACCTCGGGTAGTGGGGTTGCTCCACGACTGTGGGTTGCGGGTGCTCTTCTGCTGCACTGTACCTTTCTACAAGGGCCACAAGCTCATCCGCATTGTGGGGGTCACTCCGACTGACCCAACGACGTAAGGCAGAGGGAAGTTTCCTCAAGAACTGTTCCATGACCAACCGTTCCACGATGTGGCTTACTGAGTTGATCTCGGGTTGTAGCCACTTCCGGGCGAGGTGGATGAGGTCATACATCTGGCTTCGGGTGGCTTTATCCATCGTGAAGGACCATGCGTGAAACCTTTGGGCGCGAACAGCCGTGGTTACGCCGAGGCGGGCGAGGATCTCGAACTTCAATTTTGCATAGACGTTAGCTTCGGCTGGCTCTAGATCAAAGTAAGCCTTCTGGGGTTCGCCGCTTAGGAAGGGTGCGATTAGACCAGCCCACTCAGCTTCTGGCCATCCCTCTCTCTGTGCCGTGCGTTCAAACGTGAGAAGATAGGCTTCCACATCATCCGAGGGTCCCATCTTCTGAAGGTAGTGGCTTGCCCTGGTCATTTTCGGAACTGGGGCTGCCGCTGCCAGTGGAAGGTTACTGATAGTCCCCCTCAGGATCTCGAGTTCCTGCTGTAAGCCCTGAGCGAACCGCTGTTGCTCCTCTCTCAGCAAGCGGTTTGTCTCTTGCTGGTTTGCATTCGCGTTTTGCAGGGCTTCATTCGTCTGTTGCTGGTTTGCATTCGCCTGTTGCTGGTTGGCATTCGCCTGTTGCTGGTTGGCATTAATCTCTTGCTGGGCTATTAGCAGCTGTTGATGGGCTGCATTCGTCTGCTGCTGGTTTGCATTAGTTTCTTGCTGGGCTATTAACAGCTGTTGCTGGGTTTCATTCGCGTCTTTCTGGGCAGCAACATTGCGTACCAGCGCACCCACCACGTCTTCCATCTTGTTTGCAGAGGATGGAAAAAACTTTTTTTTTTTTTTTTTTTCAAAGTTCTTCAACCCGCAGACCCCCTAGTGCTCTGCCCGCATTCTCCACCATATGTGACAAACGGCTTACTCCGGGGCTCCGTCGTTTGTCCGGGACTGTTTAGAACACGGTCTTTTAGGGTAGGTTAAATGATGAGGCGTCACGTGCTGTTCCTTTAAACAGGCTATGCCTGGTTTATTCAGTCCCAGGCACTGAGACTGCCACAGTGCATACAACAGAAAACAGATCAAAACAAAAGCTGCTCACCTGAGCGATAACTTAACTTAGATATCCCTGACTCAGGGTTGGAAGTGGCTTTTCCACTTCCAACATCAAAACATGGTACTTTTGCAGTCTTACACAAATGAACAGAAAGATTGAACCTGTTTGGGGAAGAGGCTTCTCCCCTCTGTAGTTCAGCAGCCTTCCAGCCTCCTGGCTCTTGTGGGGAGACCAGAGCAAACAGGAAATCAGTCTTTCATACCTGATTCCTAATTAGCATGACAGGTGACAGAAATCAGGCAGCAGACAAACTCTGGTCTGGATCTCTCATCCCTCAGTTCCAGCGCTTGCCAAACTGTGGGATGGAGTGTATGTATTATAAGGCTGCACTCCCAGGCCAAACAGGATAGAAACTGTCTAGTATCCTGGGAGCCCTATATACGGAATTTATTACCATCCCCTGGTTTCTGTCACAATATATATATATGACTCATAAAATTTCGATCTGTTTAGGCCACTGCTAAGTGTCCCGAACAGTTGCATAAATTTGTATTCATTACTGACAGTAGTGAACGCTCGTCCCATAAGCGCTAAAGGCCATGTCTGTACATACTGTGCTATATGTATGCACACACAGCTGTCTCTCACACATACTAATACTCCTTGTTTTTCCATCCCTATACACCAATAGGGACCACTAAGTATCCACACACACTTTTAGTTGTGCTACTAACTCTCACATTTCCACACCCACCCACACCATTTATATCCAGTCCCACTCCACACACACCTTGTGTAAAGCACTGTATATACTGTGGGCTCTCCATTCATTTTTATTCACACTGATACACATACACACTCTTTCTTAACTTGCTTTCACAGTAACCTTTTGACACCTCTAGCCATAAAACACATCCACACCGGGGGAAGGAACAGCACAGATAACATTCCAAGAGACACTGTTTTTAAGTTTACCTTTTGCTTCATTCATTGTAACATCGCCGGAAGAAGAGATCAGTGTATCTCGAAAGCTCGCACAAATAAAAGCATTTCGTTAGCCACAGAACGGTATCATCTATTTATTTTTTTATTTTTTTGATTATATATATATTGTGACAAAACGGCTTACTCTGGGGCTCCGCCGTCTGTCCGGGACTGTTAGAACACGGTCTTTTAGGGTAGGTTAAATGATGAGACGTCACGTACTGTTCCTTTAAACAGGCTATACCTGGTTTATTCAGTCCCAGGCACTGGGACTGCTACAGTGTAAACAGAAAACAAAGCCAAACAAAAAGCTGCTCGTCTGAGCGATAACTTAAAACTTAGATGTCCCTGACTCAGAGTTGGAAGTGGCTTGTCCACTTCCACCAACAAAATAAGTACCTTTGCAGTCTTTAGACAAACTAACAGAATGAATGAAGCGATTTGGGAAAGAGGCTTTCTCACCCCTCTGCAGTTCAGCAGCCTTCCAGGCTCTTGGGCGGGGCCCAGAGGAAACAGGAAACAGGTCTTATATACCTGAACTCTAATCAGCATGACAGGTGACAGAAAACAGGCAGCAGACAAACTGTGGAATGGAGTGCCTGTACTACGAGGCTGCCCTGTTCAGCTTAGACAGGACAGAAACTGTTCAGTATCCTGGGAGCCCTGTATATGGAGTTTATTACCAACCCCTGGTTTCTGTCACATATCCTCCCCCCCAGCTCAGACCTCGAGGGGTGAGCGACCATGGATATTAGGGAGTGCATCCTTGACAACCCATCGGCATTGCCATGTTTGTGCCCCGACCTGTGTTCCACAGAAAATTTAAAGGGCTGTAGGCTTAGGAACCACCTGGTCACCCTAGCGTTCTTCTCCCTATTTTGACACATCCAGGTAAGGGGTGCATGATCTGTGACCAATCGGAACTTTCTCCCCAACAGATAATACTTGAGTGTCTCTACAGCCCACTTTATTGCGAGACACTCTTTCTCGACTATGGAGTAATTTTTCTCCTGGGGATTTAGTTTCCTACTTAAATAAAGGATGGGGTGCTCCTCCCCTTGAGACTCCTGGGAGAGTACCGCCCCCAGCCCTACCTCAGATGCGTCGGTTTGGACTACGAACTCTTTGGAGAAGTCAGGTGTGACCAACACTGGTTGGGCACAGAGAGCTTCTTTCAGGCTTCTAAAGGCCTGTTCGGCTTCGGGGGACCACTTTACCATTAGCGGTCCTCTTGCTTTTGTGAGGTCGGTTAGTGGGGTTGCCTTAGTTGCAAAATTGGGAATAAACCTCCTATAGTAGCCAATTAACCCCAAAAAGGTCCTTACTTGTTTTTTTGTGACTGGCCTTGGCCAATTTTGTATCGCCTCTACTTTGAGTGTTTGTGGTTTGAGTAACCCTCTACCAATAGAATACCCCAGATACTTGGCCTCCTCCAGACCAATAGTGCATTTAGCGGGGTTAGCAGTTAGTCCAGCAGACCGAACTGCGTCGAGCACAGCTTGGACCTTTGGAAGGTGGGACTGCCAATCTTCACTATGGATTACCACATCATCCAGGTAGGCGGCAGCATACCGAACATGTGGTTTTAAAATTTTATCCATCATTCTTTGGAATGTGGCGGGAGCTCCATGTAAGCCAAAAGGCAGCACCTTATATTGAAAGAGGCCGTCTGGGGTTGAGAAGGCTGTTTTTTCTTTTGCCCTTTCTGTGAGGGGAACCTGCCAGTACCCTTTTGTTAGGTCTAGGGTTGTGAGATATCGGGCTTTGCCCAGTCTCTCTACAAGTTCATCCACCCTGGGCATAGGATAAGTATCAAATTTTGACACCGCGTTTAGTTTCCGGTAGTCATTACAAAACCTTGTTGTACCGTCTGGCTTTGGGACTAAAACTATAGGGCTGTTCCACCCACTTTGGGATTCCTCAATTACGCCTAGTTTTAGCATTTTTTTAACCTCTAAACTTATAGCCTCTCTCTTGGCCTCTGGGATTCGGTACGGTTTAAGGTTAACTCGGACCCCCGGTTCAGAGACTATGTCATGTTTAATTACGTTAGTTTTACCTGGCTGTGTAGAGAAGATTTCTTTGTTCCTTTTCACTAAACTCTGGACCTCTCGTTTCTGATGCACGGACAGTGTTTCAGCTATGCTAACCTCTGGGTCAGTTTCTTGATTCTCTGACGGACCTGGGGGTACTAGGGTTAACAAGACCTCTCTATCTTTCCAGGGCTTGAGTAGGTTTATATGGTAAATTTGCTCAGGTTTCCTCCTACCTGGCTGCCTTACCCTATAATTTACTTCTCCCACTCTTTCCAAGACCTCATATGGCCCATGCCATTTAGCAAGGAATTTACTCTCCACGGTGGGAACCAGAACTAGTACCCTATCACCTGGAAAAAAAATTCTGACCCTAGCACCCTTATTATACGTATTCCTTTGTGCTTCTTGAGCTTTCTCCATGTGTTCCCTCACTATGGGTAGGACTGCAGCAATGCGGTCATGCATCTGGGCAACATGCTCTATTACACTTCTGTAAGGGGTAACCTCGTGTTCCCAAGTTTCTTTGGCTATATCCAGTAAGCCCCTTGGATGTCGGCCATACAATAGTTCAAAGGGGGAGAAGCCTGTGGATGACTGGGGAACTTCCCTAATGGCAAATAACAGGTATGGTAACAAACAGTCCCAGTTTTTCCCATCCTTATCGACCGCCCGGCGTAACATGCTCTTTAAGGTTTTATTGAACCTTTCCACTAAACCATCTGTTTGTGGATGATAGACTGAGGTTCTGAGATGCTTGATTTTTAGGAGTTTACATAGCTCTTTTGTTACTTGGGACATAAATGGTGTTCCCTGGTCAGATAAGATCTCTTTAGGAATTCCTACCCGGGAAAACAGAAGTACTAACTCTTTTGCTATGTTTTTAGCAGAGGTGCTACGTAGGGGAACTGCCTCCGGATATCGGGTAGCATAATCTAATATTACCAATATATGCTGATGTCCCCTAGCAGACTTTATTAGGGGTCCTACTAGATCCGTAGCAATCCGGTCAAATGGTACCTCTATTATGGGAAGGGGTACCCATGGGCTGCGGTATGCTTTGAACGGGGTGGTGATCTGACATTCTGGGCATGAGGAACAATAGTTTGTAATTTCTGCCAGAACCCCAGGCCAATAAAAGCTTCGGAGAACCTTTTCTTTTGTCTTTTCCACCCCTAGGTGTCCCCCCAATGGATGACTATGTGCGAGGTGTAATACTACGTTACGGAATGTCCGTGGTACCAACAATTGTTTAGTTGTAACTGATTTTCTTTTATCAACCCGATATACTAGGTCGTTCTCTACCTCGAAGTAGGGGTAAGCAAGTGACCTATCTGGTTGGCCATGAGTACTATTCTGGTCCCGTATATTCTGGTCCCCGCTAATGTGGGGTCCTCCCACTGGGCCTTCTTAAAACTCCCAGGACTGACCTCTAGGTCAGCGAGGGTCTTATTCTGTACTGGGGTGGTAAGTGCCTGATCAACATCTTGATTTGGGGTATTCCCTACCAAAGTAGTGATGGGGAAGGGAATTTCACAGCACTCCTCCTTTTCCCCCTTCTTATTTGGGCCCTCGTCAACATCCATTTCTGAAAAAGGGAAAGGATTTGTTTCTTCTAACCCTTCGTTATGGTCCGCTATTGAACTCTGGGCGCTATTCTGAGCTGGGGACCACATTTTTAGAAAATGGGGAAAGTCGGTCCCTATTAACACATCATGTGCCAGTTTGGGTACAACACCCACCTTGAAATCTAAAGAACCAAATTCTGTTTTAAAAAAAACATCAACAGTGGAATATTCATGATTATCCCCATGTATACAACAAATTGCCACTCTTTGTGAACTGTTTACCTGTTTCTTCTTAATGGGCAATAGGTATTCGGACACTAGTGTGACCATGCTCCCAGAGTCAAGAAGTGCCCGAACCCTCTTACCATTAACCTTTACAAATGCCCACAGATGGTTATTCAAGGGGTCCTCTGGGCTAGGGCCCATACATTGGGACAACAGCGAATAAGGTTCCACGCTGTTGCATTGCATGGGCTCATCATTTAGTGGGCAGATTTTTGCTGTGTGGCCCCTCTCATGACAATTTACACATTTAGGTACATAGTCTGTATCCCACTTAGAGCCTTTTCCCGGCTCCCCATGTTGGCTATTGCCCTTAGTGTGCGAACCACTGTTGCTGGAGCGGCGTGAAGGTGGTCGCCGCTCTTCAGCGCCCCTTAACCCCGGTACCCTTTTACCGTCTCTGGAAGAGTCCTGGAACCTCGGGTAGTGGGGTTGCTCCACGACTGTGGGTTGCGGGTGCTCTTCTGCTGCACTGTACCTTTCTACAAGGGCCACAAGCTCATCCGCATTGTGGGGGTCACTCCGACTGACCCAACGACGTAAGGCAGAGGGAAGTTTCCTCAAGAACTGTTCCATGACCAACCGTTCCACGATGTGGCTTACTGAGTTGATCTCGGGTTGTAGCCACTTCCGGGCGAGGTGGATGAGGTCATACATCTGGCTTCGGGTGGCTTTATCCATCGTGAAGGACCATGCGTGAAACCTTTGGGCGCGAACAGCCGTGGTTACGCCGAGGCGGGCGAGGATCTCGAACTTCAATTTTGCATAGACGTTAGCTTCGGCTGGCTCTAGATCAAAGTAAGCCTTCTGGGGTTCGCCGCTTAGGAAGGGTGCGATTAGACCAGCCCACTCAGCTTCTGGCCATCCCTCTCTCTGTGCCGTGCGTTCAAACGTGAGAAGATAGGCTTCCACATCATCCGAGGGTCCCATCTTCTGAAGGTAGTGGCTTGCCCTGGTCATTTTCGGAACTGGGGCTGCCGCTGCCAGTGGAAGGTTACTGATAGTCCCCCTCAGGATCTCGAGTTCCTGCTGTAAGCCCTGAGCGAACCGCTGTTGCTCCTCTCTCAGCAAGCGGTTTGTCTCTTGCTGGTTTGCATTCGCGTTTTGCAGGGCTTCATTCGTCTGTTGCTGGTTTGCATTCGCCTGTTGCTGGTTGGCATTCGCCTGTTGCTGGTTGGCATTAATCTCTTGCTGGGCTATTAGCAGCTGTTGATGGGCTGCATTCGTCTGCTGCTGGTTTGCATTAGTTTCTTGCTGGGCTATTAACAGCTGTTGCTGGGTTTCATTCGCGTCTTTCTGGGCAGCAACATTGCGTACCAGCGCACCCACCACGTCTTCCATCTTGTTTGCAGAAGATGGAAAAAACTTTTTTTTTTTTTTTTTTTCAAAGTTCTTCAACCCGCAGACCCCCTAGTGCTCTGCCCGCATTCTCCACCATATGTGACAAACGGCTTACTCCGGGGCTCCGTCGTTTGTCCGGGACTGTTTAGAACACGGTCTTTTAGGGTAGGTTAAATGATGAGGCGTCACGTGCTGTTCCTTTAAACAGGCTATGCCTGGTTTATTCAGTCCCAGGCACTGAGACTGCCACAGTGCATACAACAGAAAACAGATCAAAACAAAAGCTGCTCACCTGAGCGATAACTTAACTTAGATATCCCTGACTCAGGGTTGGAAGTGGCTTTTCCACTTCCAACATCAAAACATGGTACTTTTGCAGTCTTACACAAATGAACAGAAAGATTGAACCTGTTTGGGGAAGAGGCTTCTCCCCTCTGTAGTTCAGCAGCCTTCCAGCCTCCTGGCTCTTGTGGGGAGACCAGAGCAAACAGGAAATCAGTCTTTCATACCTGATTCCTAATTAGCATGACAGGTGACAGAAATCAGGCAGCAGACAAACTCTGGTCTGGATCTCTCATCCCTCAGTTCCAGCGCTTGCCAAACTGTGGGATGGAGTGTATGTATTATAAGGCTGCACTCCCAGGCCAAACAGGATAGAAACTGTCTAGTATCCTGGGAGCCCTATATACGGAATTTATTACCATCCCCTGGTTTCTGTCACAATATATATATATGACTCATAAAATTTCGATCTGTTTAGGCCACTGCTAAGTGTCCCGAACAGTTGCATAAATTTGTATTCATTACTGACAGTAGTGAACGCTCGTCCCATAAGCGCTAAAGGCCATGTCTGTACATACTGTGCTATATGTATGCACACACAGCTGTCTCTCACACATACTAATACTCCTTGTTTTTCCATCCCTATACACCAATAGGGACCACTAAGTATCCACACACACTTTTAGTTGTGCTACTAACTCTCACATTTCCACACCCACCCACACCATTTATATCCAGTCCCACTCCACACACACCTTGTGTAAAGCACTGTATATACTGTGGGCTCTCCATTCATTTTTATTCACACTGATACACATACACACTCTTTCTTAACTTGCTTTCACAGTAACCTTTTGACACCTCTAGCCATAAAACACATCCACACCGGGGGAAGGAACAGCACAGATAACATTCCAAGAGACACTGTTTTTAAGTTTACCTTTTGCTTCATTCATTGTAACATCGCCGGAAGAAGAGATCAGTGTATCTCGAAAGCTCGCACAAATAAAAGCATTTCGTTAGCCACAGAACGGTATCATCTATTTATTTTTTTATTTTTTTGATTATATATATATTGTGACAAAACGGCTTACTCTGGGGCTCCGCCGTCTGTCCGGGACTGTTAGAACACGGTCTTTTAGGGTAGGTTAAATGATGAGACGTCACGTACTGTTCCTTTAAACAGGCTATACCTGGTTTATTCAGTCCCAGGCACTGGGACTGCTACAGTGTAAACAGAAAACAAAGCCAAACAAAAAGCTGCTCGTCTGAGCGATAACTTAAAACTTAGATGTCCCTGACTCAGAGTTGGAAGTGGCTTGTCCACTTCCACCAACAAAATAAGTACCTTTGCAGTCTTTAGACAAACTAACAGAATGAATGAAGCGATTTGGGAAAGAGGCTTTCTCACCCCTCTGCAGTTCAGCAGCCTTCCAGGCTCTTGGGCGGGGCCCAGAGGAAACAGGAAACAGGTCTTATATACCTGAACTCTAATCAGCATGACAGGTGACAGAAAACAGGCAGCAGACAAACTGTGGAATGGAGTGCCTGTACTACGAGGCTGCCCTGTTCAGCTTAGACAGGACAGAAACTGTTCAGTATCCTGGGAGCCCTGTATATGGAGTTTATTACCAACCCCTGGTTTCTGTCACATATCCTCCCCCCCAGCTCAGACCTCGAGGGGTGAGCGACCATGGATATTAGGGAGTGCATCCTTGACAACCCATCGGCATTGCCATGTTTGTGCCCCGACCTGTGTTCCACAGAAAATTTAAAGGGCTGTAGGCTTAGGAACCACCTGGTCACCCTAGCGTTCTTCTCCCTATTTTGACACATCCAGGTAAGGGGTGCATGATCTGTGACCAATCGGAACTTTCTCCCCAACAGATAATACTTGAGTGTCTCTACAGCCCACTTTATTGCGAGACACTCTTTCTCGACTATGGAGTAATTTTTCTCCTGGGGATTTAGTTTCCTACTTAAATAAAGGATGGGGTGCTCCTCCCCTTGAGACTCCTGGGAGAGTACCGCCCCCAGCCCTACCTCAGATGCGTCGGTTTGGACTACGAACTCTTTGGAGAAGTCAGGTGTGACCAACACTGGTTGGGCACAGAGAGCTTCTTTCAGGCTTCTAAAGGCCTGTTCGGCTTCGGGGGACCACTTTACCATTAGCGGTCCTCTTGCTTTTGTGAGGTCGGTTAGTGGGGTTGCCTTAGTTGCAAAATTGGGAATAAACCTCCTATAGTAGCCAATTAACCCCAAAAAGGTCCTTACTTGTTTTTTTGTGACTGGCCTTGGCCAATTTTGTATCGCCTCTACTTTGAGTGTTTGTGGTTTGAGTAACCCTCTACCAATAGAATACCCCAGATACTTGGCCTCCTCCAGACCAATAGTGCATTTAGCGGGGTTAGCAGTTAGTCCAGCAGACCGAACTGCGTCGAGCACAGCTTGGACCTTTGGAAGGTGGGACTGCCAATCTTCACTATGGATTACCACATCATCCAGGTAGGCGGCAGCATACCGAACATGTGGTTTTAAAATTTTATCCATCATTCTTTGGAATGTGGCGGGAGCTCCATGTAAGCCAAAAGGCAGCACCTTATATTGAAAGAGGCCGTCTGGGGTTGAGAAGGCTGTTTTTTCTTTTGCCCTTTCTGTGAGGGGAACCTGCCAGTACCCTTTTGTTAGGTCTAGGGTTGTGAGATATCGGGCTTTGCCCAGTCTCTCTACAAGTTCATCCACCCTGGGCATAGGATAAGTATCAAATTTTGACACCGCGTTTAGTTTCCGGTAGTCATTACAAAACCTTGTTGTACCGTCTGGCTTTGGGACTAAAACTATAGGGCTGTTCCACCCACTTTGGGATTCCTCAATTACGCCTAGTTTTAGCATTTTTTTAACCTCTAAACTTATAGCCTCTCTCTTGGCCTCTGGGATTCGGTACGGTTTAAGGTTAACTCGGACCCCCGGTTCAGAGACTATGTCATGTTTAATTATGTTAGTTTTACCTGGCTGTGTAGAGAAGATTTCTTTGTTCCTTTTCACTAAACTCTGGACCTCTCGTTTCTGATGCACGGACAGTGTTTCAGCTATGCTAACCTCTGGGTCAGTTTCTTGATTCTCTGACGGACCTGGGGGTACTAGGGTTAACAAGACCTCTCTATCTTTCCAGGGCTTGAGTAGGTTTATATGGTAAATTTGCTCAGGTTTCCTCCTACCTGGCTGCCTTACCCTATAATTTACTTCTCCCACTCTTTCCAAGACCTCATATGGCCCATGCCATTTAGCAAGGAATTTACTCTCCATGGTGGGAACCAGAACTAGTACCCTATCACCTGGAAAAAAAATTCTGACCCTAGCACCCTTATTATACGTATTCCTTTGTGCTTCTTGAGCTTTCTCCATGTGTTCCCTCACTATGGGTAGGACTGCAGCAATGCGGTCCTGCATCTGGGCAACATGCTCTATTACACTTCTGTAAGGGGTAACCTCGTGTTCCCAAGTTTCTTTGGCTATATCCAGTAAGCCCCTTGGATGTCGGCCATACAATAGTTCAAAGGGGGAGAAGCCTGTGGATGACTGGGGAACTTCCCTAATGGCAAATAACAGGTATGGTAACAAACAGTCCCAGTTTTTCCCATCCTTATCGACCGCCCGGCGTAACATGCTCTTTAAGGTTTTATTGAACCTTTCCACTAAACCATCTGTTTGTGGATGATAGACTGAGGTTCTGAGATGCTTGATTTTTAGGAGTTTACATAGCTCTTTTGTTACTTGGGACATAAATGGTGTTCCCTGGTCAGATAAGATCTCTTTAGGAATTCCTACCCGGGAAAACAGAAGTACTAACTCTTTTGCTATGTTTTTAGCAGAGGTGCTACGTAGGGGAACTGCCTCCGGATATCGGGTAGCATAATCTAATATTACCAATATATGCTGATGTCCCCTAGCAGACTTTATTAGGGGTCCTACTAGATCCGTAGCAATCCGGTCAAATGGTACCTCTATTATGGGAAGGGGTACCAATGGGCTGCGGTATGCTTTGAACGGGGTGGTGATCTGACATTCTGGGCATGAGGAACAATAGTTTGTAATTTCTGCCAGAACCCCAGGCCAATAAAAGCTTCGGAGAACCTTTTCTTTTGTCTTTTCCACCCCTAGGTGTCCCCCCAATGGATGACTATGTGCGAGGTGTAATACTACGTTACGGAATGTCCGTGGTACCAACAATTGTTTAGTTGTAACTGATTTTCTTTTATCAACCCGATATACTAGGTCGTTCTCTACCTCGAAGTAGGGGTAAGCAAGTGACCTATCTGGTTGGCCATGAGTACTATTCTGGTCCCGTATATTCTGGTCCCCGCTAATGTGGGGTCCTCCCACTGGGCCTTCTTAAAACTCCCAGGACTGACCTCTAGGTCAGCGAGGGTCTTATTCTGTACTGGGGTGGTAAGTGCCTGATCAACATCTTGATTTGGGGTATTCCCTACCAAAGTAGTGATGGGGAAGGGAATTTCACAGCACTCCTCCTTTTCCCCCTTCTTATTTGGGCCCTCGTCAACATCCATTTCTGAAAAAGGGAAAGGATTTGTTTCTTCTAACCCTTCGTTATGGTCCGCTATTGAACTCTGGGCGCTATTCTGAGCTGGGGACCACATTTTTAGAAAATGGGGAAAGTCGGTCCCTATTAACACATCATGTGCCAGTTTGGGTACAACACCCACCTTGAAATCTAAAGAACCAAATTCTGTTTTAAAAAAAACATCAACAGTGGAATATTCATGATTATCCCCATGTATACAACAAATTGCCACTCTTTGTGAACTGTTTACCTGTTTCTTCTTAATGGGCAATAGGTATTCGGACACTAGTGTGACCATGCTCCCAGAGTCAAGAAGTGCCCGAACCCTCTTACCATTAACCTTTACAAATGCCCACAGATGGTTATTCAAGGGGTCCTCTGGGCTAGGGCCCATACATTGGGACAACAGCGAATAAGGTTCCACGCTGTTGCATTGCATGGGCTCATCATTTAGTGGGCAGATTTTTGCTGTGTGGCCCCTCTCATGACAATTTACACATTTAGGTACATAGTCTGTGTCCCACTTAGAGCCTTTTCCCGGCTCCCCATGTTGGCTATTGCCCTTAGTGTGCGAACCACTGTTGCTGGAGCGGCGTGAAGGTGGTCGCCGCTCTTCAGCGCCCCTTAACCCCGGTACCCTTTTACCGTCTCTGGAAGAGTCCTGGAACCTCGGGTAGTGGGGTTGCTCCACGACTGTGGGTTGCGGGTGCTCTTCTGCTGCACTGTACCTTTCTACAAGGGCCACAAGCTCATCCGCATTGTGGGGGTCACTCCGACTGACCCAACGACGTAAGGCAGAGGGAAGTTTCCTCAAGAACTGTTCCATGACCAACCGTTCCACGATGTGGCTTACTGAGTTGATCTCGGGTTGTAGCCACTTCCGGGCAAGGTGGATGAGGTCATACATCTGGCTTCGGGTGGCTTTATCCATCGTGAAGGACCATGCGTGAAACCTTTGGGCACGAACAGCCGTGGTTACGCCGAGGCGGGCGAGGATCTAGAACTTCAACTTTGCATAGACGTTAGCTTCGGCTGGCTCTAGATCAAAGTAAGCCTTCTGGGGTTCGCCGCTTAGGAAGGGTGCGATTAGACCAGCCCACTCAGCTTCTGGCCATCCCTCTCTCTGTGCCGTGCGTTCAAACGTGAGAAGATAGGCTTCCACATCATCCGAGGGTCCCATCTTCTGAAGGTAGTGGCTTGCCCTGGTCATTTTCGGAACTGGGGCTGCCGCTGCCAGTGGAAGGTTACTGATAGTCCCCCTCAGGATCTCGAGTTCCTGCTGTAAGCCCTGAGCGAACCGCTGTTGCTCCTCTCTCAGCAAGCGGTTTGTCTCTTGCTGGTGTGCATTCGCGTTTTGCAGGGCTTCATTCGTCTGTTGCTGGTTTGCATTCGTCTGTTGCTGGTTTGCATTCGCCTGTTGCTGGTTGGCATTAATCTCTTGCTGGGCTATTAGCAGCTGTTGCTGGGCTGCATTCGTCTGCTGCTGGTTTGCATTAGTTTCTTGCTGGGCTATTAATAGCTGTTGCTGGGTTTCATTCGCGTCTTTCTGGGCAGCGACATTGCGTACCAGCGCACCCACCACGTCTTCCATCTTGTTTGCAGAGGATGAAAAAACTTTTTTTTTTTTTTTCCAAAGTTCTTCAACCCGCAGACCCCCTAGTGCTCTGCCCGCATTCTCCACCATATGTGACAAAACGGCTTACTCTGGGGCTCCGCCGTCTGTCCGGGACTGTTAGAACACGGTCTTTTAGGGTAGGTTAAATGATGAGACGTCACGTACTGTTCCTTTAAACAGGCTATACCTGGTTTATTCAGTCCCAGGCACTGGGACTGCTGCAGTGTAAACAGAAAACAAAGCCAAACAAAAAGCTGCTCGTCTGAGCGATAACTTAAAACTTAGATGTCCCTGACTCAGAGTTGGAAGTGGCTTGTCCACTTCCACCAACAAAATAAGTACCTTTGCAGTCTTTAGACAAACTAACAGAATGAATGAAGCGATTTGGGAAAGAGGCTTTCTCACCCCTCTGCAGTTCAGCAGCCTTCCAGGCTCTTGGGTGGGGCCCAGAGGAAACAGGTCTTATATACCTGAACTCTAATCAGCATGACAGGTGACAGAAAACAGGCAGCAGACAAACTGTGGAATGGAGTGCCTGTACTACGAGGCTGCCCTGTTCAGCTTAGACAGGACAGAAACTGTTCAGTATCCTGGGAGCCCTGTATATGGAGTTTATTACCAACCCCTGGTTTCTGTCACAATATATATATACAATTTACTGACTGTTCCTATCAGCCAATAGAACAAACTCACAGATGCAGAAAGTAACAATCCTAAGAGCTTCTCCTATAAGGTATGTGTTGATACTAAATCACAAAACCGACATGTCCATAGAAGGTGTGGATAGTGATTAAAGTATATAGGTACAGTATACAAATAAATCTAGGGAAATAATGTACATACAATGAGGTGTAAGCTCTTGAGTTATTATACGTTCATAATGAACAAGCAGATCCAGAAAATAGTCATGAAATAGTCTTAAAGAAAATGCAATAGTATATAGAAAGCCAGCGCATCAGAAAAAACAAGTCCTGTTTTGTAATAAAGAACTGCAGTTGGTATGAACTCCTTCCATATAAACATGATTAATTGCGTAGCCCTAATAGGGTTAGGGGACTAGTACCTAATGCCAGCGACACCATATAGGAATAGTACAGACCAGAGTCCCATAATAAAGGAGAAATAAAGGGTACAGCGACCCATAAGTACCACTCACTTATATTCTCCTGGAGTGTCCAACCACAGGTAAATTCTTAGGCGTGCGATCTCCCAGGTAAGTAGCAGGAACAGGTAAAAGATAAGGCAGTGCACTGCCAAAAGGAACAGAAGGAGGCTCACGGCATGCAGCATCAAAAAAGGTGTTTATTCCATGAAAAGTGGATCAAATGTCCCCCCTTAGGTCACAACAGGGGTCCATCAACGCGTTTCGGGCAGTATGCCTTTTCATGGAATAAACACCTTTTTGATGATGCATGCCATGAACCTCCTTCTGTTCCTTTTGGCAGTGCACTGCTTTATCTTTTACCTGTTAAAGAAAATGCAGTTTATCATGAGTAGCAGAAACCCAAAAATAGTGGCGGGTAATTGGCAAAATACATTATTTTAACAAACAAAGTATATATGTATGTGTATATATATCGTGACTTGTTTTTCGAGTCATGATGTGGCCCTTCTGGCCCTTCCCTTATACAGGAATATATTAAACAATGAAAATACAGATTTTACTCTTACAGAGTAACTATTTTGAAATCAATTGTGGTAGTGTTGTAGTCACAAGCAACAGCGAAGGTATTCGCGGTTTGTGGATTGAACAGCTTCTTCTGGATCTGCATGGCTTAGAATTCACTTCCTGGAAGATCCCTCCAGATGAAGCCATAGATGTGAAACACGTTGAGTGAGACAGCAGAAAGGATGAGGCACAGATTCCAGCTGGAGTGCAGAAGAGAACAGACGATCATGGAAGTGACGTCACAGATAAACTGCAAGAGATCAGCATTCGGCACCTGAGCTAGCGGTGGGGAGAACATTATCAAGCTCCTGCTCCAACTATCTTTCTTAACCATTGTGGTTTATTTATACATGAGCCCAGGCACACATTACAAGTGTGCTTTTTGGAGGGCCCGATTTTATGGTTTTTTATTTCTATTTTATTTCATAAAGTTTAAATGATCTGCAGCATCATTCTACCTCTGCTTTTTTTCTGAGATCCGCCTACCTGGTGAGAGGTGTCAGCAGAATACTATTGCGTGTATAAGATCGGATATTCACACACGGATATTCACGCACTGGAGAGATATACTGCACCATATTGTGTTTTTTTATTTAAAAATAATAATAACTTTATTTCATATAGCGCATTTCTCCCAATTTGGCTCAAAGCGTTTTACAATTAAAGTACAGTGCATGTTACATATAATTTTTACAGACACAGTCCCTGCCCAGATAAGATTACAATCTATGTTTTGGTGCCTGAGGCACAGGGAGATAAAGTGACATGCCCAAGTTCACAAGGAACTGACAACTGGATTTGAACCAGATTCCCCTGTTTGACACTCAGCGTTGTTGTTATCAGAGTTAGTGCCTTTACTCCTAAAAGTTGAAGAATGCTGGGTTAAGAAGAACAAAGAAAACTGTTCTTTTAAGGGTTTAACTTTTTTTTTCACATCACTTATTTGGGGATTTACCAAATCACTTCATTTCACAGACTATTTGGTTAATATTACTTTAGAAGTCACTTAATGTGTTATATGTATATAAGAAAGGTCGTAAAACCATCCAAGAAGGAGGAATTAATAAAAGGAATAAAGAGGAACAACATACTCACTGTACAAAAATGCAACAACTATATTGACCTATTAGCAGCGTTTTGCCCATTCTTTTAGAGCGTAATGGGAATGCCACCGGCATGTAGTAAGGTACTCTACTGTACTGTAGTAAGATAAGTACAGGAACAGTAAGTATAGTACAGGTAAGTATGGTACTGACAATAATCTGTTTTAATATTAGCCTTACTGTATATTAAAGGTAATTGAACGTTAACCATTTTAAGTCTGCACTTACTCTCCACTTTGTATATATTATACAGTATACAGTATGTACAGTATTTGTATTAGGCATGTGTGTATTACCTATTTCTAAAAATTCATTATAGTTTACAGGTACGGTAAATTATAGTTTATTCGTCTTGTGTGGCTGTCAGTAGTGTTAAACAGCCAAGGCCTTCAATTCACTAATTCTGCAGCAATTTTTTTTTCTTTCTCAGGAGATGCTGCATTACTGGAAGGGGGTTGGGGGGGGAATGTCCTAGCTTATTGTACTGTGTGCATAATAACAGTACACAGAACCCCAGCAAGCTCTTTTTGGGAACCCCTGAGAGCCCACAAAATATATATATATGTATATGTGTCAAAATGGAGTGCTATTGAGCGTGGCATATATATACAACAGACGACAGAGAAGCCCAATGCTACATCCAACATGACAGAAACACACAGTAAAATACTTACATATTCTCTTGAAATAGAGTCATTTAGTTTAACCCTTTGGCCAAAGCGTTGTAAGCTTGCGAGCCACGACAAGGCAGACACCTGTTCGCAAGTCCTAACACTACCAGATAAAATACTAATATACCTCTATTAGGATTAAAATTCTCATTTACCTCTATTAGGAGGGAGAAAGACCACAGTGGGTCTATATCCAGCAGAATGAAAGGACCTGCAAACTAGGGAAGTGGGGAGGGGCGGGCTTAAAACCTGGGAAGGAGGAGCCACTGTACCACTCATTGTAGCATTGGGCTTCTCTGTCGTCTGTTGTATGCATAATAACAGTCAATGGTTTGTCCTAGTCCCCCCTCTCTCAATGACAAAATAAATACATGGTCGTTTACACCGGGTGAGGTGACTCAGCTAAACCCCATGGAATTAAAAACCACAATAGCCAAAGCCTGAAACATTATGTGTCTTTGTGTGTGAATGTGTGGGGGAGGGGAGGTGCAACTAAATTAGTCTGTCTTTGTCTAATGCTGTGATGAGCGTGCAGAATTACAGTAGAATGAAATCCTTGGAACTGTTTTAAAATTTAATAAAAGTTATCACTCCTTTGAGAACGTGTGTGTGTGTGTGATATTTCAACAAATAGTATGAAAAGCAGACCAAGCCTACCCAAAGTTGAAGGTTTTAAATAGCATTCCAACCGCCCCCCCCAAAAAAAATTAGAGTATGCCACCTCATAGAGAAATAAAAAGGAAGCGATTTTATTAATGTAAAAATTGATAACATTTTACAAGAATGCATCACATAATCTTTTCATAAATTAACTCATTTATTAAGCCCTTGGCGAGATAAAAAATAAAGATATGATTTTTTTTCTGACTTGAAATTCACATTGGCAATGAAGTCTTTCTCGAGAAATCACAATGCAGTACTTATCACCAGAAATAGAAATATAGATGTATTTATAACGTATTCACCTATATGACTATTTGCTGGCTTATAAGAATTAACTAGGGAGACTGTATGCCTAGCCTTATCCAGACAACAGAAAAAAAGATGTATTCATCTATAAAAGTATTGCTGGCTTATAAGAATTAATATAATAAAATGAGCAAAAAACGATTACCGGTATTTATGGAGATAGGTGTGTAGATATGTATTCCAATAGGAAAATTAGTCCAATTCAGTCCCTCATCATCCAGCGCCGTCGCTCTGTTAAAATCTCCTTCCTTGCTGACATCATGTGTTGGTATATCCTGCAATAGGAATCTTCTTCTGTATTCTCGCGAGAGTTCATGCACCAAATCTCCTCTGGTAAGATGGAGTGGTGTCATAAGGGAACCTCCTCATCATATGACGTCATCTCGTTGGCGTCCTCATCAACGTCATGGCGTCAAGACGTCATCGTGTCCGGATTCCTGTGGTGCTCCCGATGTCTTAACTCCATATACAGATTGTCAGAGTAGCCTGCCATGCATCCTGATTGGCGACGTTCTGTGGAGTGACGTCATAGTGTCTGTCTCCTAATGCCATGTCCTTATTGATCCGCTGCCATGGCAACCATTGACTGTAAACAGAGTGACACCACTCCATCTTAACAGAGAAGGTTTGGTGCAGGAACTCTCGTGAGAATACAGTTTGTGATTGTGCACATTATGCCATTTCTGCTTTTGAGAAAGGCCTGTGTGGCTGAAACATTAAGTCTATTGGCAATAAATTAGTTTATTGAGCAAATCCGTGGAGCCCTGATATTCTTCCCTTCGTTATCCCCTAAATTGATTCAGAGAATCCTGAACCAGGAGCACTGGTAGTTGTATCCCCTTTTTTCTGATTACAATAGTGTGCAGCAATTTATCATTCTTCTATTCCAATAGGAAACACATCTACACATGCACACCCTGGTTTATGAGAGTTTACTAATACAATAGAGAGGCTTCAAATCAAATAAACAGTAATTTATTAGAACAGCAACAAAATATAACAATTACACGGTTGTACTACTTATACTTCCTTCTAAGGTTTGTACTTATTACAAGCCTAACACAACAATACAATACAGTTAATCCTATCTAAACATACATTGATATAAAACACAGATATATATTCAGATTACCTTCTCTGAGCTCTCCCTCCAAACTCTTCTCCCCTTTTCATCTCTCCTCTCCTTCTCCTCTGTAACTAACTAACATACTGTCTGGTTTAACTGTGTTTCTAAACCTATAGCTGAACATGTAGGAGGTTTTGATTGGTTGAGGAAATATGCTCAAACTAAATTATGTGTGTTGCTTTGAAGGTGATCTATCATAAATGGTGGCAATAAATGTTAGGACAGGTCAACAATACGATTGGGAAAATACCAGTTGCTTCCCCCTGGGGTTTAAATGTTAATCAGGAAGCACAAGTTTTATTTTGAAGACCCTGATAATCAACAAGAGAATGTTTATTATCAGGGTGTGATATTTAGTTTTGTTCGTCACTTCTTGAATGTGTATCCAGCTGCAGTTATGTACTTCAAAGTCAGATTAATTCCTGCACAAAGCATTTCTCTAAGCAATTCTCTTTGGTAACAGTCGCCCCCTTGTGGCCATGAAAACCAATATATTTGGCCACACCTATGAGAGCAATTGTTTATGCCTAATTCCCATTAACATACTCATCTTCTTACGTTGTTCTTTAAATACCCTGCTCAGATGTATAATCATAATCATT
This sequence comes from Ascaphus truei, assembly GCF_040206685.1. NCBI lineage: Eukaryota > Metazoa > Chordata > Amphibia > Anura > Ascaphidae > Ascaphus > Ascaphus truei. The sequence continues at coordinate 53,166,727 of NC_134487.1, read as the reverse complement.
ATACAGTAATTATCAGTAAGATTCCTTGCCCTAACATAAGTCCTTTAATACCCATTTCGAGCCAAGTCTTGGTTAGGACAAGGCTAAAATCTCCATCATGTAATAATTAAACTAATTTTGGCTCTGTTTAATCCATGTTTTACTAATTTGAATAATGTGCATGTCGTTTCTATCTAATAGATTGTGCAAATGTATTAATAGTGGATCTATATGTACACCAAATACAGGAATATAGTTTTCAGGATTGGGACCATCCTCTTCCCTATCAAAGAGTAAATACTCCTTAAAGACAGGAATCGGGGTAATCAGTATGTTTCTGATGGTAGTGAACTCATGTGGGGTAAAACTAAAATTTGGCTTAGGTATTTGACACGACTGACCCCCCATAAAGGTATTCCCTGTGGTTAGTCACTATGCAAAACAGCCCATCCATGTTGTATGTGACCTTTACCATAGGTGTTCTCTACTTTGTTAGCTGTTTCAGACATTCAATTTCTTTAGGGAAGGAGCTTGAGTTCATCATCTTTTCAGTTGCAGTCTCTCTAGTATTTCTTTGTGGTCTCTGGGTGTCATTGTCTTTGACGCTATTTTACTCTGTCATTGCTGTGAGGTCCTTTTGATTAAGGCCACATATCAGAGTGTTGATTTCAAAGACATCACAATGGCACAGGTACCTGTTCTCCTTAACGGTGCAGCATGCTGTGTTTGGTACCTGCCAGTTCCCATCGACTTGTACTAGAAGTTCTGGTAGTGTCAACCTCCCCTTGTAGACATCTTCTTCTGGTATCCGATAGAGTGTACAGAAGCCAGTTTATTGAAGAAGGATTCAGCGTGATTGAAGACAAGCAAAGAGATTGTAAAGGACACATACAGGATATCGTTATATGACAGTGGTGCAACCTCTCTTTGGGTGTTACTATAGGTCTGAGGACCATAACATCGGGACAAATCTTTTCATTTTAGAATATCTGGAACCTTTCCTGATTGTATATCCCTGATGATGTCACTTATTTTATTAAGGACAAAACTGACATAAGCAGTGCAAATTATTTCCTTACCAACATGGTTATCGCTTACCTTCCTGTTATTACCCTCAATCACTTCATTAATTTTGCCTGGGCCTTAGAAAAAAGCTTGGTTATATCATGCATGTTGTACACTGTACATCTTTCCTCATCAGCTAGACAGGCCTGCACAACTCCAGTACTCGAGGGCTGCAAACAGGCCAGGTTTTTAGGATATCCCTACTTCAGCACAGCTGGCTCAATTAGCTGGCTAATTGAGCCAGCTGTGCTGAAGTAGGGATATTCTGAAAACCTGGCCTGATTGCGGCCCTCGAGGACTGGAGTTGTGCAGGCCTGAGCTAGACCATCAATACCCTTTAGGATTGGTTTCAAGACATGTTTGCCTTCTTCCTGTTCAAAATTGGCAATATGTTAATGAATTGCCTCTAGATCAGCCCTATTACAAATTGAAATAACGGATCCAAAAAGTCCGGTTATGGCTCCAATGATGCCATCTACACTCTGCAATTTTCTAGATCTGAAAATATCTTTTTGGTAATGGATGTCTTGTCCTGAAAAGGGTTTTGAGTTCTACTTACATGAGATGCAACTAAATCTACTAATAAGGAAGTATAAAATAGTGAAATATTAGTTTGCATACAGGAATCAAATTCTGCCATGTTCCATTTTGATAAATTTACGACGACAGGCACATGAATAAATTGCACATTATTATACAAAATCCTGGGGATGGATGTTGCAGTGAGACCACTGGAGGGTCCATCCTGTGTTGTTAGGCATAGGATAGGGCTAGGTTTGGGAGAGCTGGTGGTTGGATTTGGTGTCTCAAATAAGGTTGATTGGATTTGTTTTGAAGACACCTCCAGGGTGATGATACCAGGGTCATCATATCCTGTCTTTTCAGATAATGGATTAAGCAGGATAAAACTGTACACCCATTTCCTAGCGTCCTCTAAATGTTCTTGGCGGAGCAACAGGGATCTATTTTGGAAAATGGTTACCCTAGTCTTGTAGGGTGTTGTCTCCACTATATTACCATTGTCCCAAACCTTGCTCTTGTTAGCTGGACCCCACCAGGACACTCTTTCACCACATGTTCAAAATGCTGTGACAGGGAGATGGATTGACTCTCCCTCATCACATTGGACTGGATTCTGCTCAACCCGGACACCAAGGTGGGGATCAGCGATGACACCAATACTCATGTGCATGAAAGTTATCACAAGAATGGCCTTCATGGTCCTTTGGCAAAAATGAATAGAAATAAAAATAAAGCAAGAAAGTTAAAGCAGTATTGAACGAAAATTAAATTGTACTTTCCTCTCCTCTAAACAGCTTCAGCTGATTTGCATGGACCCTTTTATCTTGTGGTTTCTTTCCACTTATTCGGATTTTGTACACAGGGGGGGCTTAGTTTGTCTATTATCAAAAAGGGTCTACTTCACTTTTTGCTACGGTTATTCTCTGTGGGGCGACATTCTAGTAGCATGACCTTATCACACACTTCGAAGCAGCACTCTCTCAATCCTTTGTCGAATTGTGTTTTGGCTTTCCTTTGTGCCTTTCCCAATTGTTGGGCTGCAAACAAATGAATTTCCTTAGGGCCTCTTTCAGTTTTAGGAGATATTGGTCCATTGACAGCCTGTCAATAGTTGTAGTATGCATTTCTCCCCTCAGATGCTCTGGTAGTCCCATCTGTCTACCTGTCATTACTTCAAATGGTATCACCCGTGTTGCAGAGGAAGGAGTGGCCCTTATCACCATTGATAAGAGAGGCAATAAATTATCCCAATTTTTGACATTGATGTTAGCAAACTTTTTCGACATTGTTTTAAGTTGTCTATTTCAACCTGTCCTGAAGATTAAGGGCCTCATGCAGAGAGCAGCGAATTTAAAAATTGGCGAATTTAATAAAAAGTAGCTTTTTTGGAGAGTTTTATTCTCCATATGCAGAAAAGTGCGAATTCTGCAATGTATAGCATGAATGCGTGTGGCGAGTTTAAATTGGAGAGATGCGCGCTCCAGAAATGTGTTAAAAAAAATCGCGCCTTTTTTTTTTCCTTTCCTATGGCCGCGAGCGCCAGCTTCTTGCCAACTTTTCCTGGCGAGGCAAATAGTAGAAAAAGCCGCTAGATGCCGTTCGCGCCTCTCTGCATTAGGATAATTTTAAAACTGGCGAGATGGAGGTTCTCGCCAGCCGCGAGGCGAGTTTTAGAAATAGAAAAAAAAAATTGGCGCGTTTTTCGTAACTCGCCATTTTCTGCGCGAAATTCTCCAAAAAATGGCGAGATTTAAAATAGCGCTGCTCTCTGCATGAGGCCCTAAGGGTGATAAGGAATGTGAAAATGTTGTTTTACCCCTAGCATTTGTAGGCATGTCTGCATTACCTTGCCAATAAAATGTGTCCCTTGGTCAGATTCTACTGTTGCTAGCAGACCCCATCTAGTAAAGATTTGTTCTGCTAGGATTTTAGCTGTACTCTGTGCTGTATTTGTGTTAGTTGGGGAAATGTCCACTCATTTGGAGAATAAATCAGTTACAACCACTACATATTTATTGTTTTTGGCTGTGGTTGGAAGTGGGCCCATGTAATTAATCTGTAAAGCATTCCAGGGGCCCTCTTTTAGCCGTATCCTTAGAGGGGCATTTACCTTTCTTGGAGTTGGGTTAACTTGAGCACAAACAATGCAGCTATCACAATACTGTTGTACATATGTAATCATATTGGACCACCATCCTATCTTCTTAAGTCTTAGGCTAGTTTTCTCTGGCCCCTACTTACCACCTATAGGGAGGTCAGGAACTAGGTAGATCATTTCTTTCCAATATTCTCTTGGGACTACCCATGTTACCTCTTCCCCATTGTGTAAGAGGATTTTTTGTCATCAGATATTCTCAACCATTTTAAATATTTGGTCAATGTGTTGCCTTCAGTAAGGTCCAATTGCTCATGTGTGAGTTTTTTTTTATAATTTCTTTGATGTCAGGGTCCTGGGATCGAATTTCAGAAATTTCAGGTACATTGATGGGAGGCTTTGTTACGGCACAAACCATGGGGCACAAGTTTGAGATTTCATTATTTTGTGGGATTTCCCAACTCTCCCCCCCTTGTGCTCCTTGTTTTGCCAAAGAGTCGGCCATGTCATTTTGCTCATAGTGTGGTGAGTTCACTGAATGTTCTTTCACTTTACATATCCCTGGTGTATATGGCAGTTTTTTCACTATGGCTACAATATACTGAGCAAATGAGGGATGTATTTTTGAGAGTTGTTCCATCAGAGGAAGTATACTGATGTGTATGCCAAAATGGTAGAAATTATGTGAGAGCATTGCATACCAATGCTGAGTTTGAGTACAAGACAACTTCATGGTTTCCCTGTACTATTTCAAGGGCGTGTGCAATAGCTGCCATTTCTGCATATTGAGCAGATTTTATCTTACATGACCGTGAAATCGATTGTGTGGAATTTTGCTGAGGACCAGGCTCGTAATCAGGCTGGTAAATAGGCTGGTAAACAGTCTGGTATCAGGCTGATAATCAGGCTTATAATCAGGTGGGGCAGGTAGCAAGGATTGCGGTTCACCATGTTTTCAGTGACGGTCAGCCCTATATTGCAATAGTATTGGCAATCAGGTGTTGGTAGATTGCAGGGTTGAGAAATACGAATCTTAATTGGATTAAACCCGACCTTCTCCTTTTGAAGTTGCCATGAGCAAACATACCAGCAAAAGCAGGGAGCACAGACCAATAACCCCTGCTATCTTCCTGATGATAGGTTGTGTGAAAAAAGCTATCCTCATTAGTTAAAGTTTGCTTTATCGAATGCTTCCACCCACAATGATTACTGTAGGTGAAAATTTGAAAAAATTGTAGTTCTCAATGATACTATATGATGATATGTCACTGATAAAGTCGCCTTCTTATCTGTTCCAGCATTAATTGCAGCAAATTTTAAACTGCAGTTCGGTTTAGTATAAGGAATTGACATGCTGAATAGACATAGCTTGTACACTCAACATGTCAATTCCTTATACAAAACCGAACTGAGAGTAATGTACCCAACATTGTGTTTAGATACTTAAATTATGAAACCACTTACATGTGTGTCACGGTAACTTATGACAAGATATAATGAACACCAGATATCTGGGTTGAACTGAACGAGGCTTAGATATAATAAAATATAATTTATTCCTTAAATAAGGTGAACACAGTAATATAATTAAATCAGGGGCAACGACCAGTCTACCAAATGAAGTATCTGCATTGTTTGTAGGTATAGACATAACACTTACAAACCACTCCAGTTTGATGATTCTCCACCCTCAGGTAACAATTAGAGTGGCAGAGTCTGTTGATTAGTACTTGGTCTGTTGATTAGTTCTTAGTGTAAACAATCAGGCAGTTAACTTTTGATCACAGTGCTTAGGCTCAATCAGCCGACTGCCCTTCATGACCTATTAGCATATCAGAGGGAGTCTACATTTTCAGGACAGATCCAAAATACCATACATATACACTTTAATATCTACACATATTAATAAGTTCCATTCTGGTGGGCTCAGTGGGTCAAAATTTACCAGTTTTTAATGCCTACAGTGACTCCACATATTGGCCAAATATCAACTCTCTGCGACCTCCAGAACTGGAGATACAGAAATGCACTTTAAAACATTAAAATACAGGATTGTAATGAAATATGGGTTCAGGGGAACACAGTTTCCTGGCATGACAAGGTGTAAGCCACATTCCTGGACCGCAGTCCAGTTAACCCCTTGCCTCCCTGGTGAGGTCAGGGGGTGACCATATGGGGTGCAACCCCTTTAATACCGGGCCAACCCCCTCTCCCTCTACACCTCCCCTTCTTAATGGGTGACCTGTGGCCCCCTGCCCTAACGGGGAGTGGGGCACTGCTGGCACCCTTAACGAACTCAGTCTCAGAGGGATAGTCCTGACGTGAAAGTCCATCAGCATTGCTGTTTTCACTACCCTTTTTGTGCTGAATAGTAAACTCAAACTCTTGCAAGGCCAAGCTCCACCTTAGCAACTTGGCATTCTCCCCTAATGCCCTTTGCAGCCAACTCAGGGGGTTGTGGTCTGTGAGGACCGTGAAAGCCCTTCCATACACATAGGGCTGGAGTTTTTTGAGTGCCCACACAATGGCCAAGCACTCTTTCTCAATGGTGGCATAGGCCACCTTTCTGGGGAGTAGTTTTAGGCTGAGGTACACCACAGGATGCTCTCTACCGTCGTCCCCCACTTGGCTCAACACAGCCCCAATGCCATAGTCTGAGGCATCAGTCTGTATGAGGAAATGTTTGGTATAGTCTGGGGCAGCCAGTATGGGGGCCCGAGCAAGCGCAATTTTCAGTGCCGGGAAAGCAGTTTCACAGGCAGGAGTCCAGGTGATAAGCACAGGCAGTTGCTTCTTAGTCAAATCAGTCAGGGGTTTGGCCACGGCACTGTACTGTGGGACAAACTTCCTATAGTACCCTGCGGTGCCCAAAAATGCCATGACCTGTTTCTTGGTTTTTGGAACAGGCCACTGAAATATGGCTTCTACCTTGGCTGGCTCTGGTTTGAGGTGCTCTCCACCCACCCTGTGCCCTAAGTACAGGACCTCTGCCATCCCTACCATACACTTAGTGGGTTTCAAGGTAAGCCCAGCCTCCCTGATCCTATCCAGCACTGCAGCTACATGTCCTAAATGGGAGTCCGAGGAATTACTAAAGACAGCAATGTCATCTAAGTAAGCCCTGGCATAGCTCTGCATCACTTCCAGTAACCTATTGACCAGGCGTTGGAAGGTAGCTGGGGCATTCTTCATCCCAAATGGCATCATCAAAAACTCATAGAGGTCACTTGGAGTGATGAATGCTGACTTCTCCCTAGCCTCCAGGGTCAGTGGGATTTGCCAATAGCCTTTGCTCAAATCCATAGTGGTCAGATACCTTGCCCCCGCGAGTTCATCCAGTAACTCATCCATGCGGGGCATGGGGTAGGCATTTGACACCGTCCCAGCATTGAGCAAGCGGTAGTCCACACAAAACCGGGTGGTCTTGTCCTTCTTAGGGACTAGAACTACCGGGCTTGCCCAAGGACTTTGGGATGGAGTAATTACCCCTGGGGTCAGCATCTCCTCTATCTCCCTTTCCATACTGGTCTTGACCTCTGCTGACACTCTATAAGCGTGCTTATGCAGAGGCTGCAGATCCCCTGTGTGCACTGGGTGTTTTGTGAGATGTGTGGTCCCTGGCATGTCAGTGAAGAGGGCCCTAAACTTAGCTAGCGTGTCCCTGGCTTCTACCTGCTGCCTAGCACTCAACTGTGCCCTTATCTCTACCTGTTACACAGTGTTTCCCTGCCTAGCCTCCCCTAGGAAATCAGGCAGAGCATTGCTTGCCGGATCCTCCAGCAGTTATCTACAAATGGCCATTACTGCACCCATACTCGGTGCTCTGTATTCTTTCAGCATATTGACGTGATATGTCTTATGCCTCTCAGGCTCTACCTGTACAACGTAGTTGTACTCATTCACCTTTCGGATGACCGGGTACGGTCCCGTCCAGGCAGCCATCAACTTGTTCTCCCGAGTGGGTTTGAGAACAAGCACCTGCTGTCCTGGGATGAATTCCCTGCTACGGGCATTCCGGTCATACCATTGCTTTTGCTTGGTCTGAGCAGCCCTGAGGTGGTCCTGGGCCACCCCCATGAGCATCTCTAACCGGTCTCGGAGATCTACTACATACTGGATCACTGAAGCATCAGTAGCAATAGCCTCCCCTTCCCATCCCTCATGGAATAGGTCCAGAGGTCCACGTACCCTGCGGCCACCTCTCGGTAGGCAAACAGCAAATGATGTAAATGAATCTCCCAGTCTTTCCCCTCCGCCTCTATAAAGGTCCAAAGCATCTGCTTCAGGGTACCGCTAAACCTCTCACATAATCCGTTTGTCTGGGGATGGTAAGGGGTAGTGCGCCGGTGCTGTTCACCGCATGCATCCCAGAGACAATGTAACAGTTCACTCATGAACTGCGACCCCTGATCGGTTAGGACCTCACTGTGGGAAACCTACCCTAGAAAAAATGTTCAGGAAAGCTGCTGCCACTGTCTTGGCATCTATGGTGCTAAGCGCTACCGCTTCAGGGTACCGGGTGGCAAAATCCACCACCGTGAGGATGTAGCGCTTCCCTGACCTGCTAGGAATCATAAGGGGTCCTACAAGATGCATCGCTACTTTCTGGAAGGGTTCCCTTATTATCGGTAGGGGTTTCAGGGGTGCCTTCACACGGTCGCCTGCCTTACCAACTCGCTGGCAGGCATCACAAGAGCGGCAGAAAGTGCCCACATATCGTGATGCCCCCGGCCAGTAGTAACACTGTAATAACCGGGCTCGCGTTCTGTTGACCCCCTGATGTCCCGCTAACGGAATAGAGTGAGCTACCCGTAACAGTTGCTGTCAGTACACCCTGGGGCACTACTAGCTGTCGCTTACCGGTCAATCCCTCCTCTATCCCTGGGTTTCCTTCTTCTCTATACAGGAGTCCCTTATACCATAAGCAGTGTTCAGTGCCTTCCCCTGCCTGAGATTCGGACGCCCGAAGTTTCACGCCGGCCAGGGTAGGGTCTGTCTTCACTGCCTCCCTAAACTGGGCTCCTAATTCTGGCCACCCCCCAGTCATGTCATTGTCCGGAGAATGGGGAAGGGTGAGGGGGAACAGTAAGTCAGTCTGTGGTTGCAACTGATCCTGGCTTACCTCCCCGGGCTCCTCTGCGCCCTACGCTAACGTTGGTCCCAAAGGCTGGGGGACTGGCGCCGTCGCCATTGTCACTGTCTGGCTCCGGGTAACCACCGCCACTGCAGCGGCTTTGGGCACTTGGTCGTAGGTGCAGGTCTTCAGACCCAGATCGTTGCCAAGAAGAACATCGGCATCCAAACCGGTTAAAACCCCCACCTCCCGCACATCCTGGCCCTCCCCTCAATCCAAAAAGATCCTGGCCACTTGCAAGAAACGTGGCTCTCCGTAGGCCACAGTGATCTGTATCCCAGGGCCTGGGAGTAATTCCTCTGGCCGGACCATATCAGGTCGGACAAGGGTCACTGCAGCCCCTGAATCCAGCAAGCCGACTGCTTGCCGGTCACCGACTGTGACCGGGGTGATTTGTCTACTCCGGCCGTCCGTCTGCTGAAGGTCCGTGCTGAGATGTCCTCCGCTCCTGGCTGTAGGCACCGATGAAACCGGGACAGGTGTGGCATGGGACGTCTCGCTGGGAGTTGGTTCCATGACCGGTCCGGAGTCTTTGGTGGAAGCCACCCGCATGCGGGCTACCGGCTTCGCAGCTGGGGTGCATTGCCCCTGATGGGGTCTACTGGAACGCAGGGGTTCCGGGAAATCTGGTCTGATGTGACCAGGGCGGTTGCAGTTGTAGCACCGGCGCTCGTGCCGGAGCTCCCCCGCCTTCGGTGGACTGCTGCCCGCAGGCGGCCTCTGAGTCCATTGGGGGGTATTGGCAGACTTTCTGGCCGGTGCCGCCACCACCACCGCCTTGGCTACTGCTTTGGCGGTCATCAGGGCTCAGCTGGCCACATAGTCGTCTGCAAGCCTCGCCGCCTCCTGGTAAGTCTTCTTGTCGTACACCCAAGCCCTCACCGCCGGCAGGCACTGTTGCATGAGCTGCTCCTGAAAGATGAGGTCCAACAGGCGTTGGTAAGTCCGTGCCTCATAGCCCTCCACCCAGCGTATCCCGTACAAAGCCACGTGGGTCACGTAGGTAACATAGGAGTCCTGGGGCTGCCTCTCTTTCTGCCGGAATTTACCCCGGTAGGCTTCAGGGGTAAAACCATACTGAAACAATAACAGTTCTTTCAGGTGGTCATAGTCATCAGCATACTCATCTGGAAACGCCATCATCGTCTGCTTAGCCAAGCCGGACAGTAAGGGGTCCAAACGTGCAACCCGATGCTGGGGAAGCACTTTGTACCGCCGACACTGTGTCTCAAAGTTCTTTAGAAAACTGTCGATCTGATCAGTACCTTCCATGAACTAGGTGAGACTGTGGTGATCCAGTTTGAGTTCATCTTTGTTGGGTTGGACAGGGGGGCAATAAGCGGGTCTGTTCACTGCCATAGTGATAAACTGCAGCCGCTCCTCTGGTGTCCCTCTGTCTCCCCACGCAGTAATCAGTGCCAACATTTCAGGGGTGAACGGACTGGTAGCCGCAGCAAACAGTACCCCTCCTGTTGGAAACAAAAGAAAACAGCGCACAACGCCAAATAGTGAAGCAAATTCAACAATATATTATAGAATTAAAAAGGGGGTAATATATCTGCGTACATGAAAAAAGTTGGTAAAAGGCATGTAGTGTGTATCACACTGTTTACCACTCGGCGGCTGTTAGCTGTAGATTCAGGTGCTTGCTTCCCTCTGCTGCTGCAGCTCAGTTGATTCTGGGGCAGGGCGTCAGTCTTTTCACTCCCAAGGGGATTTCCCTTCATGCAGCCAGGTTCAGCAGCTGGTACTGGGGCTCGGTGAAATCGCTCCTGCTTCCTGGCCGATATGAAGCTGCTCCTGTACCTCGGCAGGTGTATCCTCTGCACAGAGGTTAAAACGCAGCTTGCTGGGGTGCCCTCAGCGTGCCACGATGCAGCAGTGGTGGATTCAATAGGGAAGTTTGAACAGTCTTACAAAGTCTCTCACAAGTGTCCAAAACAGCACACAGGATGAAATAAAAACAGGACAGGCCAATACATAGACAAAGGCCAATGTAAGCAGATATAAGCCATAGAATGTTACATCCAACTAGTTTCGTAGAATTAACTACTTCTTCAGGGAATAATTAGGCCATTACCCAGAGGTCTTAAATACCTCACATAGATACCTTATTGGTCAACCAATTTGGGATAGACCAATCATCTATAATAGGTAATGGTCTGCGTGATAGGGAAGATGTGTAGTTTACTTTTAAAACAACAACTTTATTAACAAAAAAACAAAACAAAACAATACCTATTTAATATAAACTTACATATAGACAAAACCTAGCATAAATAATTAAAAACATGCTGGAATAAAAGAAACACAATATTAGTCGACTTAAAATAGACACCATCATTACTTGCATAAAAAGATGTAACTAGAAAAAAGCGTAGGATAAAGAAAGGAAAACAGAGATACAGAGATAAATGATACATCCCCTAGGTACAGAGGGGTTGGTGAGCTAAAGATTCAATAAAGTGCCCAAATATCCACATCCTCATTTAACCCCTTAGGGGACATAGTATCTAACTTATGTATCCAATATGTCTCTTTAGAAGACAATGTTTTAACTCTGTCCCCTCCTCTTCTATTTACAGGAATCAACTGAATCCCCTTAAAAGTGAGACTTGACGGATCTTTATTATGGTGTATCAGGAAGTGTCTAGATACACTATGTTTTTCAAAACCATTTTTAATATTTCTGACATGTTCCTGAATCCGAACTTTAAGGCTGCGTTTGGTTCTGCCTACATATTGATACCCACATGCACATTCCAATAGGTATACAATATGTGTAGAGGTACATAGAATAAAGTCATCAATATTAAAAACTTCCTTCGTTACTTGTGAATAAAAAGTGTGTTTGTCAGGATGTTGGTATTTACAAATCGTGCAATTACCACAGATATAATTGCCTTTTGGTTTAGGCCCTAGCCAGTTCTTTTTCGATGTAGTATTGCTCTTACTTATAAAAACATCACTAGGAGCTAACAATTTTTTTATATTTTTTGCTCTCCTGTAAATAAACCGTGGTTTGACGTCAAGATGTGATCCCAAAATGGGATCATTGCACAATATACCCCAGTGTTTGTTAAAAACCTTTTCAATGTCTCTATGAACCGAATTAAAGTCTGTAATGAAAGCCACATTAAGAGTGTCCTTTTTTGTGTTTTGACCTTCTTTATTTTTAATCGTGGATCTATTTTGAACTAACATATCCTTACGATCCATATTACGTACCCTTATGATCTCTCTTTCTAGAAGTTCCTTAGGATATCCCCTCTCTCTAAATCTCCAAAATAATTTGTTAGCCTGTTGGTTGAAAACCTCTAAACTACTACAGTTACGTCTGAGTCTCACAAATTGCCCCCCTGGTATGTTGTTTATCCATGTCTTTTTGTGATTACTATTCGCCATCAGCACATTGCTGGTATCCACCTCCTTAAAGAAGGTCTCAGTCTCCACGGTGCCATCCATTTTGGAAGTTAATCTTAAGTCCAAAAAATCTATCTGGGTGGCATCCACCTTGTGTGTGAACTCAAGGTTGTAGTCATTCCTATTAAGGTTGGCTACAAATGCACTGGCTGAATCGTAATCACCATCCCACACACACAGGATGTCGTCTATGTAGCGTCTCCACACAACGACATTCCTGTGGTATGGTTGGTCGGGCATGATAAACTGAGACTCCCACCTTCCCACGTACAGGTTTGCGAAGCTGGGGGCAAACCTAGTACCCATTGCAGTTCCGCAAACCTGTAGGTAGAAAGTGGAGAGAAACAGAAAATAATTATGTTTCAATATGAAACTGATAGACTCTAGAATAAATTCCCTATTTAATGGATGCAGATCAGAGTCTGATTCCAGAAAGGAATTAACAGCATCCAACCCTTTCTGGTGAGGTATATTAGTATACAGGGATTTTATGTCACATGTAATCCATACATATGAACTTTTCCATTCAAAATCTTTAAATAAGTTTAGAACTGCTGTTGAGTCCTTCAGATAAGAGGTTAATTTTCCAACATACGGTTGGAGAAAAAAAGGCTAATAATAAAAAGGCTAATAATAAAAAGGCTAATAATTTACGAAAGGAATTGTGAGATCAAAGATCTAGAAAAGGAGATTTTGAAAGCGATTAAGGCACTAGAACGGATAGTGATAGATACTGATTGCTCAGAGATTGAGCATGATTTAAAAGTCAAATTAGAGTATGAGGAAGATGAACTTTTAAAAACGAAACACAATAAATTTTTAAGAGACAAACTTTATTATCAGCAAGGGAGACAAAGGGTCTGGGCTAAAAAGGATAGAGGAAGAGTAGTAGGTGATGAATATATCCCCCATAAAAAAGTAAGAGGGGGATCTGCACACTCAAAGAGCAGACAACAAAATGACCACACCTATGAACAAAGGAGAGAGAGCAGAACCAGGAAAAATGACCGATCAGACAGAGATCGCTCACGCTCTAATCATGGTAATGGGTATCGTAATCCCAACTATAAAGGGAAAAATTACATTGAGGGCTTTAGATATAGCTCAAGGCCACAGGGCCAACATAGGAATTTTGAATATGAGCATAAAGACCCTCATCCAAGAACAACTAAATACTCACCCAGGATCTCCCCTAGATATTCACCTAAACGCCCTGCTAGACCGGAACCCACTACAGATTCACCTTCTTTTTTAGATTTGGTAAGAACCAGACTAGAAAGGAAGGTGAACACAGTAAAAGATATACAGAATACCCCTCAAGAGAAAAGAAAGAAAAGGGTTACATCAGACGAGGAACACGAGGAGGGACCAGAGCACAAAAGAAGAGAGTACTCTTGGGAAAGAACACCGTAGTAAACCAAGGGGTCTTTAATCTCTCCTCAACAGCTTTGAACAAGGATCAATTGAACGTACTTGGAAGGGGTTTGAGTTTCTCCAAAACTTGTGGACCCAGCTCCTTCCAGCTGTTCAAAGATCTACATAAGTTCACTCGCAATATTACCCTAAAGAGACATTTTCTGAAACACGATAGGGATCTTGTTTCTGACAAGGCTGCAATGGTTTCTGTGATTAATATAGATACGGAAGTTAAAATCAAACATACTGATTTTAAAACCCAATCCAAGTTTTATCCCGCACATTCCAAGGGTCATCATATTGATACATTTTTTAATATGGTCATCAATGATTTTAACATTTTATCTAGTAATTTTAAGTCAGGTGATATTAAACACAACCTCAGTGCAAGTGAGTCCTTAGCCCTTAAAACTTTGCGTGATGACGAAAGCCTCATTATAAGACAGGCAGATAAAGGTGGGGGCGTAGTAGTTCAAAATAGGTGTGACTACGAAAAAGAAGCTCTAAGGCTTCTCAACGATACAAGGTCCTATGTAAAATTACCTAAGGACCCTACAGCTGAATATCTAAGGGTGCTTAAAGCACTATTAGACAACGCAGTAGCCCTGTCCGTCATCAACACAACAGAGTTTGCTTTTTTATTTTCTGAATTTCCTAGGATACCCATATTCTACCACCTGCCGAAAATTCATAAGGCTCTGGTTGACCCACCTGGACGCCCAATTGTGTCAGGTATACAATCTATGTCAGCCAACCTTAGTCAATATGTGGATTTTTTTCTCCAACTGTATGTTGGAAAATTAACCTCTTATCTGAAGGACTCAACAGCAGTTCTAAACTTATTTAAAGATTTTGAATGGAAAAGTTCATATGGATGGATTACATGTGACATAAAATCCCTGTATACTAATAAACCTCACCAGAAAGGGTTGGATGCTGTTAATTCCTTTCTGGAATCAGACTCTGATCTGCATCCATTAAATAGGGAATTTATTCTAGAGTCTATCAGTTTCATATTGAAACATAATTATTTTCTGTTTCTCTCCACTTTCTACCTACAGGTTTGCGGAACTGCAATGGGTACTAGGTTTGCCCCCAGCTTCGCAAACCTGTACGTGGGAAGGTGGGAGTCTCAGTTTATCATGCCCGACCAACCATACCACAGGAATGTCGTTGTGTGGAGACGCTACATAGACGACATCCTGTGTGTGTGGGATGGTGATTACGATTCAGCCAGTGCATTTGTAGCCAACCTTAATAGGAATGACTACAACCTTGAGTTCACACACAAGGTGGATGCCACCCAGATAGATTTTTTGGACTTAAGATTAACTTCCAAAATGGATGGCACCGTGGAGACTGAGACCTTCTTTAAGGAGGTGGATACCAGCAATGTGCTGATGGCGAATAGTAATCACAAAAAGACATGGATAAACAACATACCAGGGGGGCAATTTGTGAGACTCAGACGTAACTGTAGTAGTTTAGAGGTTTTCAACCAACAGGCTAACAAATTATTTTGGAGATTTAGAGAGAGGGGATATCCTAAGGAACTTCTAGAAAGAGAGATCATAAGGGTACGTAATATGGATCGTAAGGATATGTTAGTTCAAAATAGATCCACGATTAAAAATAAAGAAGGTCAAAACACAAAAAAGGACACTCTTAATGTGGCTTTCATTACAGACTTTAATTCGGTTCATAGAGACATTGAAAAGGTTTTTAACAAACACTGGGGTATATTGTGCAATGATCCCATTTTGGGATCACATCTTGACGTCAAACCACGGTTTATTTACAGGAGAGCAAAAAATATAAAAAAATTGTTAGCTCCTAGTGATGTTTTTATAAGTAAGAGCAATACTACATCGAAAAAGAACTGGCTAGGGCCTAAACCAAAAGGCAATTATATCTGTGGTAATTGCACGATTTGTAAATACCAACATCCTGACAAACACACTTTTTATTCACAAGTAACGAAGGAAGTTTTTAATATTGATGACTTTATTCTATGTACCTCTACACATATTGTATACCTATTGGAATGTGCATGTGGGTATCAATATGTAGGCAGAACCAAACGCAGCCTTAAAGTTCGGATTCAGGAACATGTCAGAAATATTAAAAATGGTTTTGAAAAACATAGTGTATCTAGACACTTCCTGATACACCATAATAAAGATCCGTCAAGTCTCACTTTTAAGGGGATTCAGTTGATTCCTGTAAATAGAAGAGGAGGGGACAGAGTTAAAACATTGTCTTCTAAAGAGACATATTGGATACATAAGTTAGATACTATGTCCCCTAAGGGGTTAAATGAGGATGTGGATATTTGGGCACTTTATTGAATCTTTAGCTCACCAACCCCTCTGTACCTAGGGGATGTATCATTTATCTCTGTATCTCTGTTTTCCTTTCTTTATCCTACGCTTTTTTCTAGTTACATCTTTTTATGCAAGTAATGATGGTGTCTATTTTAAGTCGACTAATATTGTGTTTCTTTTATTCCAGCATGTTTTTAATTATTTATGCTAGGTTTTGTCTATATGTAAGTTTATATTAAATAGGTATTGTTTTGTTTTGTTTTTTTGTTAATAAAGTTGTTGTTTTAAAAGTAAACTACGCATCTTCCCTATCACGCAGACCATTACCTATTATAGATGATTGGTCTATCCCAAATTGGTTGACCAATAAGGTATCTATGTGAGGTATTTAAGACCTCTGGGTAATGGCCTAATTATTCCCTGAAGAAGTAGTTAATTCTACGAAACTAGTTGGATGTAACATTCTATTGCCTTATATCTGCTTACATTGGCCTTTGTCTATGTATTGGCCTGTCCTGTTTAAATTTCATCCTGTGTGCTGTTTTGGACACTTGTGAGAGACCTTGTAAGACTGTTCAAACTTCCCTATTGAATCCACCACTGCTGCATCGTGGCACGCTGAGGGCACCCCAGCAAGCTGCGTTTTAACCTCTGTGCAGAGGATACACCTGCCGAGGTACAGGAGCAGCTTCATATCGGCCAGGAAGCAGGAGCGATTTCACCGAGCCCCAGTACCAGCTGCTGAACCTGGCTGCATGAAGGGAAATCCCCTTGGGAGTGAAAAGACTGACGCCCTGCCCCAGAATCAACTGAGCTGCAGCAGCAGAGGGAAGCAAGCACCTGAATCTACAGCTAACAGCCGCCGAGTGGTAAACAGTGTGATACACACTACATGCCTTTTACCAACTTTTTTCATGTACGCAGATATATTACCCCCTTTTTAATTCTATAATATATTGTTGAATTTGCTTCACTATTTGGCGTTGTGCGCTGTTTTCTTTTGTTTCCATTCTCTTAGTGTGTGTGGGGTGCTGAGCCACCCCTGCGTTTACAGCTGCAGACGCCATTATCCCCAACACGGTTATGTGGCACTTATTATTTAATGTATAATTATCTCACTGTGGGAGTTGTGGTTTAATTTTTATAAATTTTTTATCACTAAATTGATGGTATAGTCACTGCACTGTATATATATATATACATTTAAACTTTATAGGTAGTTAGGTAGTAGCGCACAGTTTTGTTTTTTGTGTTTACCCCTCCTGTTGCACTGCTCCCGGGAGGTGCCCTCGTTCCCTCCCCGAGATTCCAACGCCCCGGCACTGGGTTCCTCCCTGATCTCCGGGTGGTTGTATAAGGGCAAGCTGAGCCGTATCCTGAGGCTCTGCAAGCTGGGCTTCATAGTCACCGATTGCATCAACCATGTCTGCGACCTCCTGGTTCTCATAGGGCAGTCCATATTCACGGCACTTGTCCTTCAGCTGAGCTCGGGTCCTCATGTTGGATGAGCCTTCAGCCTCGCTCATGGTTCACGGTCGCAGCAGTGAGGTGGTGTTACAACTTGTGTTAACTGTTGCACTACTGTGTGTTCAATATCTTTAGTCCCAGGAACTCGCAATTCCCTTCGAGTTCCCACTATATTACAGGATCCCACAGAACACTGTAATATAGGTTCAGTTCAATCCCACCGCTGCCACCAGTTAATTATAGTGCTTGTCACGGTAGCTTATGACAAGATATAATGAACACCAAATATCTGGGTTGAACTGAACAAGGCTTAGATATAATAAAATATAATTTATTCCTTAAATAAGGCGAACACAGCAATATAGTACAATTAACAGACAAGAAGGTAACACTTACTGAGGGTTTGGGGATGGAGAAGTATCAGCTACCAATTCTCCAGCAATCCGGTGACATTCAAGATGGTATCAGAAGAAGAACTAAAAACTGTAGGGTTGACACAGTTTACATACCTGTGTAACCCTATTCTTAACATTGAATACAGACTATTGGTGAACAATTATCTGTATCCAATCCCTAACGTGAAGACACAGATTAACCCATGCCCCCCAGCTAATTAGCCCATGTGTACTGGGACTCTATGGGTAGCCCCATAATTAAACCAGGGGCAATGACCAGTCTACC
This sequence comes from Ascaphus truei, assembly GCF_040206685.1. Taxonomy (NCBI): domain Eukaryota; kingdom Metazoa; phylum Chordata; class Amphibia; order Anura; family Ascaphidae; genus Ascaphus; species Ascaphus truei. Next base: position 53,148,621 of record NC_134487.1, on the reverse strand, counting down.
AAATGAAGTATCTGCATTGTTTGTAGGTATAGACATAACACTTACAAACCACTCCAGTTTGATGATTCTCCACCCTTAGGTAACAATTAGAGTGGCAGAGTCTGTTGATTAGTACTTGGTCTGTTGATTAGTACTTAGTGTAAACAATCAGGCAGTTAACTTTTGATCACAGTGCTTAGCCTCAGTGCTTAGGCTCAGTCGACTGCCCTTCATGACCTATTAGCATAGTAGAGGGAGTCTGCATTTTCAGGACAGATCCAAAATACCATACATATACACTTTAATATCTACACATATTAATAAGTTCCATTCTGGTGGGCTCAGTGTGTCGAAATATGCCAGTTTTTAATGCCTACAGTGACTCCACATATTGGCCAAATATCAACTCTCTGCGACCTCCAGAACTGGAGATACAGAAATGCACTTTAAAACATTAAAATACAGGATTATAATGAAACATGGGAACAAGGGAACATACAGTTTCCTGACATGACAAGGTGTAAGCCACATTCCTGGACCGCAGTCCAGTTAACCCCTTGCCTCCCTGGTCAGGTCAGGGGGTGGCTAAATGGGGTGCAACCCCTTTAATACCGGGCCAACCCCCTCTCCCTCTACAATGTGATAATGTTTTCAGCGTCTTCAGTGACCAAGGTCAATTTACAATGGATCACTGTGGTAGACTCTATGTTTATCTGTTTTTTAAACACCCTCAAATTCTCCTTATATGTGGGAGTGGGCAGAAGAAGAGCTAGGCAAGCTTGATGAAAACGTTTGCCCCCCATGCAGCACATTGTGTGGTTGATACCTCTACATTTGCATAGTGGAGTGATTTCAGATAAGTACTTTTCACTGTGATAGTTATACTATGTTCTGATCATTCTTCTGCAGAATTATATCTAAACTCACTTTATATATTTTTCAGTCAGTGCCCTTGCCTTGTATATATTTTGTTAGTTCTCTGTATATATATATATATATATATATATATATATATATATATATATATATATATATATATATATATACAGTGTTCGACAATTGTATACATTTACTCGCCCGGGGCGGGTGGATTTAACCCCCGGGCGAGTAACTATTGGCCCAAGCAGCACACGTGTTTTTTTTTAAAATTCCCCCGTTCGCGCTGAAATTTCCATGCTCGCGCTAAAAAAAAAAAAAAAAAAAAACTCCCCTACCTGACTCCTGATTGGCGCGCGCTCCAGGCTTTGTGGGCACGCGGCCAGGCTCTATATGAGCCCGCCCCCAACGAGCGGCCATTCTGCCTGGAGCTCTGTTGGAGGGTAAGTACTCTCCATGCTGCGGCCCCTCTGCTCCTTCCCTGCGATCCCCCTGGTCCCCACATGGCTCCCTACTCCCCACCGCAGAAGCTCTCCTGTCCCCTGCTCCTGTCCCATTCCCCTCCTCCTGTCCCCTGCTCCTGTCCCCTGCTCCTGTCCCCTCCTCCTGTCCCCTGCTCCTGTCCCCTGTCCCCTCCTCCTGCTCCCTTCCCCTCTTCCTGCTCCTGTCCCCTTCCCCTCCTCCTGTCCCCTTCCCCTCGATCCACCGATCGATGTCAGGGGCGGGAGGTCCCCGCTGCTGCAGCCCGGTTGGCTTGCGGGGGGAGGGGGGGGATCGGCCCTCACCACGTGCCTCCCATGCGTCCCCTACCTTCATGATGGCGCAGCCGCCGCATGAGGTGGGGGGATGTCGGCCTGCCCCCCCCCCGCCACGAGCATCATGCCGCCGCGGGCTGGGGGGGAAGAAGCAGCCTGCAGCTTGGCCGTGCACTGTGACATGCCGGCGAGGGGAGCAGGGCAGTGGCGGCCACGGCGGGGCTGACTGTCACCTGGGGCGCCCAGTGGGGGATACCTCGCCACGTGCCTCCCACCCACCCTGCTGATTGGGGGGGGGGATGTCGGCCTGCCCCCCACACGAGCGGGAGATGGGCGCGGGTGGGTGGGGGATTTGCGTGGTGCTGGTCGCGGCCTTTCCTCCCCTGTGTGTGTGTGAGAATGTGTATGTGTGTGTGTGTGGGAGAATGTGTGTGTGTGAATGAATGTATGTGTGTATGGGAGTATGTGTATGTGTGTGACACCAGAGGTCCCCCCCAGTCAGTAACCCCCCCCCAGTCAGTAACCCCCCCCCAGTCAGTCACCCCCCCAGTTAGTAACCCCCCCAGTCAGTAACCCCCCCCAGTCAGTCACCCCCCCCTGTCAGTCACCCCCCAGTCAGTGTCAGTCACCCCCCACCCCCAGTCAGTGTCAGTCACCCCCCACCCCCAGTCAGTGTCAGTCACCCCCCACCCCCAGTCAGTGTCAGTCACCCCCCCACCCCCAGTCAGTGTCAGTCACCCCCCCACCCCCAGTCAGTGTCAGTCACCCCCCACCCCCAGTCAGTGTCAGTCACCCCCCCACCCCCAGTCAGTGTCAGTCACCCCCCCAACCCCAGTCAGTGTCAGTCACCCCCCCACCCCCAGTCAGTGTCAGTCACCCCCCCACCCCCAGTCAGTGTCAGTCACCCCCCCACCCCCAGTCAGTGTCAGTCACCCCCCCACCCCCAGTCAGTGTCAGTCACCCCCCCACCCCCAGTCAGTGTCAGTCACCCCCCCAACCCCAGTCAGTGTCAGTCACCCCCCCAACCACAGTCAGTGTCAGTCACCCCCCCACCCCCAGTCAGTGTCAGTCACCCCCCACCCCCAGTCAGTGTCAGTCACCCCCCCACCCCCTGTCAGTGTCAGTCACCCCCCCACCCCCTGTCAGTGTCAGTCACCCCCCCAACCCCAGTCAGTGTCAGTCACCCCCCCACCCCCAGTCAGTGTCAGTCACCCCCCCAGCCCCAGTCAGTGTCAGTCACCCCCCCCCACCCCCTGTCAGTGTCAGTCACCCCCCCACCCCCAGTCAGTGTCAGTCACCCCCCCACCCCCAGTCAGTGTCAGTCACCCCCCCACCCCCAGTCAGTGTCAGTCACCCCCCCACCCCCAGTCAGTGTCAGTCACCCCCCCACCCCCAGTCAGTGTCAGTCACCCCCCACCCCCAGTCAGTGTCAGTCACTCACCCACCCAGTCACCCCTGCCCCACCCAGCCACTCACCCAGCAAAAAACTCAACCAGCCAGTCACTCACCCAGCCTCTCTCTCTGTGTATCACCCACCCTCTGTGTGTGTCACCCACCGTTTCTCTCCTCTGTCTCCCCCACACTCTCTCTCCCCCCCACACACTCTCTCTCTCCCCCCACACTCTCTCTCTCCCCCCACACTCCCCCCACAGAGAGATCTCCCCCCACACTCTCTCTCTCCCCCCACACTCTCTCTCTCTCCCCCCCACACTCTCTCTCTCCCCCCCACACTCTCTCTCTCCCCCCCACACGCTCTCTCTCCCCCCCACATGCTCTCTCTCCCCCCCACACTCTCTCTCTCCCACACACTCTCTCTCTCTCTCCCCCACACTCTCTCTCTCTCTCTCCCCCACTCTCTCTCTCTCCCCCACTCTCTCCCCCCCACTCTCTCTCTCCCCCCCACTCTCTCTCTCCCCCCCACACTCTCTCTTTCCCCAACACTCTCTCTCCCTCTCTCCCCCACACTCTCTCTCCCTCTCTCCCCCACACTCTCTCTCTCTCTCCCCCACACACTCTCTCTCTCCCCCACACTCTCTCTCTCCCCCCCACACTCTCTCTCCCCCCCACACACTCTCTCCCTCCCCCACACTCTCTCTCCCTCTCTCCCCCACACTCTCTCCCTCTCTCCCCCACACTCTCTCTCTCTCCCCCACACTCTCTCTCTCTCCCCCACACTCTCTCTCCCTCTCTCCCCCACACTCTCTCTCCCTCTCTCCCCCACACTCTCTCTCCCTCTCTCCCCCACACTCTCTCTCCCTCTCTCCCCCACACTCTCTCTCCCTCTCTCCCCCACACTCTCTCTCCCTCTCTCCCCCACACTCTCTCTCCCTCTCTCCCCCACACTCTCTCTCCCTCACACTCTCTCTCCCTCTCTCCCCAACACTCTCTCTCCCTCTCCCCCACACGCTCTCTCCCTCTTCCCCACACTCTCTCTCTCTCTCCCCCACACTCTCTCTCTCTCTCTCTCCCCCACACTCTCTCTCTCTGTCACTCCCACACTCTCTCTCTCTGTCACTCACACTCTGGATCTCTTATTTACCCTATATATCTTAACTGCCCTATACTACACCGAAATCTTAACTACCCTATACTGCTTTCTTCCAGATCTGGCTCAAGCTTCACATGGAAGACATCGGAACCCCCCCCTAACCCAGAAGACAGGTAATGAACACCTCCCCAATGTATAACATTGCGGGAATGAGCGTACCTGGACATTGAGGGACTGCGGATCAGGTAAGATCCCAGGTGGGATTGCTGCTTTAGATATTGTGAAGCGGGGGCATCCAGATACTGGTTAAGGGGTTCAGGAAACTAGTCATTCACACCTGGCTTTTATTTCTAGATCCGACATTTACACACACACATGTAACAAGGACTAATTGTAGTATAATGTAATACAATAAATACATTTATGTCAAAAACGAATGTTGTTCTGACTAGGAATTTATTAAATGTATTTTATTTATATATTTTATTTTAAAGCGGGGTTGGGGGCGGGACTAGGGGCGGGGTTGGGGGCGGCACTAGGTGGCGAGTAGATTTTTGGGTTGGGCGAGTAGATTTTTGGGTGATTTGTCGAACACTGTATATATATATATATATATATATATATATATATATATATATCTTATGACTTTTTGCTTGTGTAAGGTTACACAAGTTTGACTTGGAGACCACCTAGGTTTTCAGAGTTTAGTGATAACTTTTGAATGCTCAGAATATCAGCAGTTATGATTCTATTTCATGTCATATTCAGATGGAATGTCTTACATATAAATGTATATAATTTGTCATTTAACTATCAATAAACGTTTTTATTTTTTGCCGCATTCTTATATTCTCTCTTCATTTTGAGTGCTGTGGGTTATTTGTGTAGCCATGCCTGACTTTGCTAATAATCTGCCCTCCCTGACACACAGGCCCTGGCAACAGTGCAGGCAGGGTCAGGACCGATCCAGGGTTTTCCCCACGAGCAAGCGCCTCCCTTAAGTGACAAGGGGGAGGCGGGCTAAGGTCTGTATTTTTTCCAATAAGGGGCTCAGACCTTGGACTCTCCACCTTGGTACTTAAGGGGCTGCACACCCAAATTTACTGAGTCGCTCTCTCCCTTGAGAGAGACATATCATAGAAGAGTGTGCTCAGGGCTCTGGCCACCTTTTATCCCCTCCCTTAGGGGAGTGGGACTGATACCTCTGACTCTAATAGGGAGTCAGGGAAGAGATATGACCGGCTCTGGAAGCAGAGTTGGAGTCCAGGGACCATCCCGAGGCTGGAGGCCTAGTGTGTGCAGTGTTCCAGTGTATCCTTTATTCAGAGAGAGAATAAAGTGTTCCTGTTTATAAAATATACTCCTGCCTTGTGAGTGCAATCTATCGGGGGGAGTAGTGGTGAGTTCTCCTGCAGGGATTGCCTTCACATATAGAAAAACAAAAATAACTATTCCTGCACTATTACCAATTAGGCTAAGATAAAATAATATTCTCATGAAAAAGGGTATTTGGTTAAACCCTTTGGCCAAAGCATTTGTAAGCCTGCATGCCACGTTAAGGCAACCCGTTTAATGCAGGTACCTACACTATACTGTATATATATGTAATAATTGTCCCATGGACTAGTGAAAAAAGTGCAATTAAAATCTGGCTAAAGCCAGTATCATACTTACCTTTGCTATAAAGGTAATCAGGGTGCACAAATTCCCTGGTGTGAATATAATACAACTTACACATATACATCTCTCTGTCAGCCTTACACATTCACCTACCATTCAATGGAGGGTGATGTCCAGACTGACACTGGGGTGTAATATACCTGCACTAATTGGAAAATTGGTAGGGGCTCAGTAATCAGGCTTACAAATGCTTTGGCCAAAGGGTTTAACCAAATACCCTTTTTCATGAGAATATTATTTTATCTTAGCCTAATTGGAAGGAGCGCAGAAATCGTTCTTTTTGTTTTTCTATATGTAAGGCCTATCTTTTTACCTGCAGCAAACTTCTATAGGGAGGAGCGTGGTATCATGTACATTGCCTTCACATCCCTGGAGCATGCAAGAGATGGAGGAGCTGACATCAATGAGATAAAGAAACATCCTCTACCCCAGAATCCTGTCCTGATGTCCCCACTTCCACCGGCGGACAACACTGGATCCTGTAAACCAGAAGGTACCAGCACTACTCACCTGTAGCAGAGCAAATCTCCCAGTGGGTGGGGAAACACAGCTATATTTGTATATAACTATTTTTATTTGGACCTCTTGGTGTGGTCCTTTTCCCCGTGCCCCAGTGAAACGCACACACAATTTTTAATGTGTATAATGTTTAATAAGCAGGAATGGAGTCAGGGAGAGGATAATACAGTGAGATAAGCTGCAGGGAGCTTTCTGTAGCTCCCTTTTCAGGTCAGATTTAGAGATCCACACAAAAAATTGTCACCACCTACAGTTCTCATGCACCTCCCATTCTCAAGGAAATATTTCTTACTTATATGAGTAAATGTTTCCATTTATTACCAGTGAAATATATTTAAGGACACATTGAATTTATTAAATTAATTAATAAATGGGATGTTTTTGTGTTTTATAAATAATTTCATGTAGTCATCCTGCTTCATTTGAGTCAGTTTTAACCACTGTTGAGAAAATACAGATAAGGTACTGTAGATCCTACATGCCCAAAATTGTATGAGACCCAATTATATAACATAAAGTGCCTCTTGTGAGCCATGGTCTATAAAACAAATTCTGGAACACAGTGCATCTAAAACTTGTAAGCTTGACCCTTGACAAAGCAATGATACTTATTGCGAGAAGCATTGGGTGTCATGTGGTTTCAGTAGCGTTATTTAGCTTTTATTTTACACTCTACTGACGTGCTGGTGGAAGGCAAAGTTGATGAAAAAAAACTTTTTACCAATGTGAGAAGCTGTATAATACTTTGATGGCTACACAAAAAATAACTGATTTTTTATAGTGACTTCACATGACTTGGTAGGTTTGCGCATGCAGACTGGATTGTGGATTATTGATTGGAAATTATAAGATCTGCAGTGCACTCTAGAAGCCCTATTTTTCTAGGAGAGCCAAAGTTATGTTATGTATAGCTAAACCACTCATGTGTAAATCAATGTAAACCACAAATCTGAATTTTATACATACTGTAGTCATTGAATTATCTTGCTTCCTTCACACTCCTATGTACTTGCTAAAATAACAATCAAATCATACAATTAATTCATTCATGTGCAGATGGTAAGGTACAGTATATTTAAGATAGCACTAAAGCAATGTGCATTGCAACAAGTAAATGTATGCTAACATTTCATTCACCAGGAAACTACAAACCACTGAAATTGTTGATCCATAATTTCTAGACTATTTACTGAAAACAAAAATTATACAGTAGAACTGACTGTGCTGAACAAAGCTGGGCAGGAAATCTTTCATAACAATGTTGATGTGTTCAGGAAAAATGTGAATAGAACATGCTTTACAGGATACAGTTTGATGTTTCATAACATTAGAAAGTACATAATTAAACTGTTAACTGGAAATATACACTATCTCTGAACTCCGGCATACAAATTTGCGTGCTTAAAAAACTAATATTAAAAAAACAAAACTGCGCATAAGTGTAATCTCACTTAACATAATTTACAATACTTGAAAAACAAAGTTAAAAGCACTTTAATTTCACTCTTTTTTGACGCCTTTTTAAAGCAGCAGAGCAGACTGCATTGTGTTTAAAATTATTATCATTTTTTCTTTAAATTACAGGTTTGAAGCAGGGCATCAGGAGCTGAGCTGTGTTAATTGCAGCTCAGACGACCCCATGTTTCCAGAGATACTTACCTCCATAGCCGGTATCCCTGTGACGTTTAAATATCCATGTTATGCTGGCCAATACTGTAGGAAGCCGCAACGAATGATGTCACAGCTTCCAATTGGCCTGTGTAACATGGGATATTTTAAAGTCACCATTATGTTAGGAACACTGATCTCTACCTGCATAGATATCGGCACCGCTATGGAGATATGTATCCCTGGAATTAGGGGGTCCCCAGAGCTGAAATGAACACTATTCAGCTCCAGCTCCCTGCTTCACACTTTTAATTAAAAGAAAAACCAATGTAAACGCAATGCGGCCTGTTATGATGCTTTAATATTACTTCATCACTTTGAGTTATCAATAAACAGTTGCCAAGCACAGCTTAAATCAAAAAGCTACAATGAATGCAAAAAAAGTAATCTAATGACTAAACAGTTATCCATGCATCCATCGTTTTGGTGCAGGGCACCTTCATCATGGATGCAGTGCTGGGGCAAGTGATCAGCATATATAGTGTCCTTTGATAAGTGACTCAACCACCAATCTCCCTCCTGCTTTAGCTACAGGTCATACAAAACAAATTCGAAAATTGTCATGAAGGGCAACCTCCTACTGATTTTCTCCAGCTCTTATTGGATTTTGTCTTGCATAAAAAGTATTTTAAATGTGAGCATTTTATCTATTTGCAGCTTAAGGGTACAGCGATTGGGATCAATGTGGCACTATCATACACAAACCTACTGTATATATAGAAAATGTTGAAACTAAGTTTGTCTTTGACTCACCATACTCTAGACACATACGCGTATGGTGGCGCTACACGGCTGACATCTTCCTAATTTGGAAAGGTGGCATGTCAAAATTGGAAGAGTTTATTGACTATCTAAATATCTCACCTAACCCAATTAGGTTTACATCTTCATGGAGTGGTACTCATATTACATTTTTGGATGTCTCGAGCATTAAGAAAGAAAATTATTGAGTTATGGACATTTACTGTAAGCCCACTGATGGGAGAGACACCACCTACCTAACCTACTTAATAGTCTCCCTGTCTCATAGTTCTTGCATGCTAAACGTATTGTTAAAAATCCTGTGGAGTCTAAAAAGGCTATGGATGTGATGAAACAACGGTTCTTGGAATGTGGCTATGACAATGAACTTCTGAATCGATGTACCAGCCAGACAGACACCCACCTATCAAGATAAACAGCATCTAACACCATCAAACATACAATATTTAAACATTTGCCAATTCTCCGGGCTGATCCAGTTCTGGGCCCTTCATGCATCAATAAACCTATGCTGGCCTATTAAAGAGGCCAGAACCTAGGAGATGTGTTGGTTAAAGCTGACGATCAAGAAAAATATGCCATTGAACATTTTTTAAGCGTCAGAAAACCAGGCTGTTTTAAGTGTATGGGGTGCTCAGTGTGCCATTCAATTATTTTTAGGGACAGTTTTTGTCACTCTAGTGATGGGAATAAACTGCGGATCAACCAAAGGGTTACATGTGAAACAACGCATGTAATCTATATACTCAAATGCCCTTGCAGGCTTCTTTAAGTGGGTTAGACAACCCGGCATTTAAAGACAAGATTTATTGAACACCGGAGTAACATCAAAAGCGGTAAGGACAACACAACCTTGCTGAAGCATTGTAAAGATAAAATACATAATATCCCATCTACAGTGTGCATTTTATGAGGATTGAACACATTTACCCCTTAGATGAGAGGAAGACATTGATAAATTGCTCCTGCAGCCTATTTGATTTTTTCACTTAAAAGCCTTAAGCCACATGGACTAATGATGACTTTAAACTCTCTTATTTTTGTAACAGTTTTGGGCTTGGTTCAGGATCTAGTTTTATCTTTTTCTCCTTTTTGTGATTTTTCTTTTTTTCTTGGACTATTTTTTGTTTTTTTCCCCTTTTGAATTTTTCCCCTTTTTTTATTCTGTTTTTTTTCCTTTTTTCTCCCCCCCTTTGTTATCTTATTCTCTTCTCTTTCCCTCTTTTCCCCCTCTCTTATCTGTCTTTTTCTCCCTTTTCAATTTTTTTCCCTGTTCTTTGTCTCATCCTTGTCCTTTTTTAGGGGGGGGGCAGGCGGTTGATTTACTGGCCTTATGTGTTCCTGTTTTGTCTTATCTGTTCTTTCACTTGCAGCACTGCTTCTGACTCCTCTCCGGTTTTGGAGCTTGGTGGTAGCTAAGGAGACGCTCCTCCTCCACGATGCCTGCTTCCGCACTTTGGAACTTCCACCAATGCCCAGCACGGCTTTGACGCCTGGGAGAATGATGTCATTACACAGCGAAGCCGCGACACGGCGCACCACATGACGTCACAGGAACTAACAGGAACTCCTCCCACCGGAGGACAAAGGCCTGCTGGGCTGAAACGCGTCAGAGGATCCGTCAGTACTACACTTTGCTACAAGAAAGTTTTTTTTAGTCACCATCCCAGCCTTCCTCCGGTCTTTCATCACGGCTGTGCATCGCGTCTTCCTCCGGTGGGAGGAGTTCCTGTTCGCCTCCGGTAGCACGCCGGGTTGCTGTCTCGGCTGACAGCGCAGTCACTGCCGGTCATTGACAACCCATCGCGATGGAGGAGTTGCTTGAGGGTTGGCGGTGCATCTGACTGTTGGAGGATTACTAAGGCTCGGCGCTACATGCTTCACAAACCGTGAGTCCCTCTATCTCAATTTTATTAGTGCTCTTAGGGGAGCCAATTGCTGGGAGAGACTCTCATACTCACCTGTTTGAAGCTTTGCCATGACCTGCTCTACATACTGAACTAATAAGCAAGATTCAGCAACTATCATTTACTTCTTGAGCACCTGGTGGGTTAACCTTTCGTTTGCCTGTCCATATCCACATGACGTCACAGACTTTTTGCACCCGGTGGAGATTCCTGGCATCAGGAACGAGGTGGGCAGGGTTGCCACCACTCCGGGTTTTGGGTTTTGGACCCTTCCGGGCTACGAGTTCAGCTTCATAATCTCCATGTGGTGTGGCGTGGTGGCATCTCCGGCATCCTCTTGCATTTCTCCTTCAAACTCCAGTGAACATGTCAATGTGGTGTCACTTGACGCTGTACAGCCATGTTCATTGAAGTTGGAGGGGGACATGCAGGAGAATGCCGGGAGACGCCGCCGCACCACGCCAATGCAGGTAAGAGAATTTTTTTTTTGCATTTTTCTTCGTGTTGGCCTTCAGTAGTAGGTGGCAACCCTGGATTTTGGTGGTTGGGTCACTTATCACAGAGCACTGTATATGCTGGTCACTTGCTCCTGCACTGACCCTGATGAAGTGGATGACTGTTTAGTCATTAAATTACCTGTGTTGCATCTATTTGAAATTGTTTGTGTGCTTGGCAACTTTTTATTTATTAGTTTTGTTTCCTGACCAGATTCTTGTTTGCCTTATCACCCAGTTGTACTATGCTTTAAACCCTTAAGACCCCTGCTAGGGTCATCCCAAATGTATGGCTCTGAGACCCTTTTTGTGCATCACTTTGAATTATGTCATGTGGTAGTGAGCAGTATGAGTTACAGTAAGGGATTAACAGCAACTGATTTGACCTTTTTAAATTTCTACTTTGATCCTAAAATTGTAGAAATAGATAAATGCTATAATCGAAGGAAGGTGACATTTTTCCTAAAAGGTGCAAACAGAACAAGACGGGGTACTTATAAAAGTGAGCATTTTATCTATTTGCAGCTTCAAAACCAGGCCAAACTGCGCCAGATGTTCAGTATCAAAGAAAAAGATCCCATTGGAAACAATTGGAGTTTTTGCTTTTGATATGTTTGGTGAGGTTTTCGCTTCAGTTTGCCGTGGTTTTGCAGCCAGGAGACTCTGATACTTAATCCCAGAGGCGGACAAAGCTGCAGCACAGCTGTTTTATACAGTATTAGCAGTGGCAGTAGGTGAACTATCTATATGTTTAACACCCTGAAATTACAAATAGGAAATTGTGAAGCAGTATTAGCAAAAGATAGGCAGGATTAGCTATAATATCATACACAACCAAATAAATTATTCTGCAGCAATACCAATGGAAATTAGCATTGCATTAAAACACACTTTGATTTGCATTGATACGTAGTCCTCTTCCCTTCACCCCCTGTCTTCTCGGTTTAAGATAATTTATTATTTTAAAGAAACAACCGATTGATGCTTACCATTTTTTTTATAATAATAATAATAATATTAGCTTGTTACAAAGGGGATGCTGTAGACATTTTTGTTGCAAAATTATTTTAGTACTTCTATTAACATTTAGAGCAGACACAGCCAAACACAATAAACTTTTACAAACCTGTTTGCCTAAGTGCACTTTCAATAACTTTGGATGGAGTCCCCAACGTGTATAATGTTGTGTTGATTAAACAGTATGGTGCTTCTGTAAATGTGGAAACATATTATTTTACTACATTTATCATACCTGAAGCAGACTTGTATTCCTGCAAACCACATGGAGAAATTCTGATATATTTTTTTCTACAGCATACAGTACAGTATGTCCCTGCCAAAGTATGACTCTTCTGTGAATTATTTTCCCATACTATAGGTAACATCTGCAATATGTAACACCAGCAGGTGTGTGCAACCAGGCATCCTATACAGCAAAACAAGAAAACACCCTGGGAAAATATTTTTATGCAATTTCAGTAGAAATAGAGTACATTCCTGAAGGCTTTAATCACCACATTCACATCCAAATCTCTGCCGTGATTCACCAACCCACAGTTCAGTAAAAAAACAAGTGGGGTTGGCTCCAGCATCTGCATAACAACATGCCTAAATACAAAAGAAGTGTGTAAATTAACTCAGTATACTGCACTGCATATAATACAATTGAACATTGAACCATTTATTTTGTACAATTACATAAATTGTGCGGAATACTACCAAGTCAAACACTGACCAAAAGTTCATGTAAACTGATTAATGTACATTTTCTACTCATTTCAATTAATCTGTAAATAAACATCACCTGTTAAGATTAAGGCCCATATTTACTAAGTGGTGCTATTCCGCAAGACACCGTCTGTATTATGGAGTAGCACGGCTTAGTAAATAAGGTACTAAGGGCCAGATCCACAGAACTCCGTTAAGTCAGGGCTCCTAATGGTCAATAATCAAAATTGATAATGTACCGGTACATTAATTACCCTGAGTTTAACGGCAACCCACCCAGCTAATTGTATGCAAAAATAACAGCCGTGATTAGAATATGGAGAATACAGTGGTACCCAACTAACACCGGGATAAAACCGTATTGTTCACGGTCCCAGGGTTCAACAAAATATCCGGCCACTCCTCCTTCTCTTACCGTGCACCCCACACCTTGAACAATCTACTGGAGACCTCACAGCTGCTACCAGTCGAAGTTATTTCAAAACTAAAGGTGTTTCATATTTTAATCTAGTCTGTAACTGTGTCATACACCTAAAAGATACAATATGTTAAGCTGTGCATGCAATGTCTTTAAACATAATGTACAACCCTGTTTACTTAATGTAACCATGTATGTGTAACCATGCATTTGTCAACATTATCAGAAGGCCAGTGCCCTCCAGTATCTGAGATCCATACTAAACTACAAGGCATACGTTGTAATGACATTCTGCAGTAGCTGCCTGAATAAAGATCCCTTTTTATATACTCCTGCCTAAGTAACAGTCTATTAGGTAGGAGTATGAGAGATCTGATGTGGCTGGGACTGCCTCCAGGAATCTTGGATGCCTACTGCGACTGGAGGCACTGATGACACCAAACTGAGACTCTGAGGATCACCAAAAGCCTGTCCTGTATCCCCTTATCATCGCGGACGCTCATCTCTCCTGGACCCTCACAGTTAACCAGCACCATGACACCAGTAGCCAGACTAAATCTCCCAGAGGGGAAGGGGGAAGCAGTGCTCCAATTTATAATGTTTTATTTACTTTTACTTATATGCTTCAGTTTATTCCAAAACACTACATTTTTTTTTACATTATTGATTCTGATTGCTATAAGTAATTGAGTTAATAAATTATAAATCATAGGGTTCAAATTACACATTTTCTGAGTACAAAACATTTTCTTCCTGGGAAAACTTAGTCAAAGCATGATAGATGTCAAGAGAATTCTGCCCTGTTTATTTAATAAAAATTAAATATAACCATTTTATTCCTTTTGCATTAGGCCTGTTGCTCAACAAACTTCCTTTCTAAAGAAAGCAGTTCTCCAATGAACTGACCAGTTCATTAGAAATGATTATGTAACGTTACTGTACATGAGGAAATATTTCACAACCCACTGCCAGGAAAGCTGCAGGGGATTCCAGAAGTCATGTATCCTGGGCAGTAACAGGCAATTTTTACTTGCTGTAATGAAAGCTGATTTGGCAATGAATAGATATGTTTTCAACAATCTGTTTTAACATGACATGAAGAAACAACAGAGGGTCACAGAGAGGTCCCTACATATCGTAGGCTGCGATTATAGTAGGAGCGACGGTGTGTGCGATTTTGCGCGCTGTAAGAACAAAGTGCAGCAGCTGATAGGGGTCGGCCATTGTGTGCGTGGGCGCGATGCAGAGCGACTGCGCGGCAGATTTTTCAAACTAAAAATCATTTTGTTTTTTCGCGCGGCGGCCACATCACGTGAGCGGTTTGGCCAATGAGGACAAATCAACCTGATGACACGTCTGGCACGCCTCCCCAATCGCTGGAAGTTAAGTTCACCCATTGCTCGAGCGACATGCACACGCGACGCCATGCGCTCCGTGCCTTATGCATAAACCCAATGCCATCGTTCTCACAGAAACATGGCTAACCCCTAAAACCCTTGATGCAAACATCACCATTCAGAGATACTCCATTTCTAGGAAAGATAGGTCAAAGAGAGGAGGAGGGGTGTTATTTTCTATTGCAGACACCTTACAATATACACTGTTAAATTGTCCCCAAGACCCACACTCTTTTGAAATCCTAGTTTGCAAAATCTGCATCCCCTTTTCTAAGCCCGTCCTGATTGCTTGCATCTACCGCCCCCTAAAGCCTCTCTACAGTCCATGACTGATATTACCCAGTTTCTTGGTCCCATTTCGTCTCTGAATGAGAAGAGTGAGCTGCTAGTTCTTGGGGATTTCAACTAAAATTGGCTCGACCCTAAAAACCACAAAATCCAGATACAACTCAAGTCGCTTAACCTAACGCAACTAATTTCCCAACCTACATGGACAAACCTGAAATCTCCCAGCCACTCCATGCTAGACTGGATTCTCTCCTCAAATCCCAACAGAATCCTATCCTCTGACATCCTTCCTGACATGTTCAGTGACCATGCAATAGTGTACTGTGTAAGGAAATTAAATTACCCCAATCAAGGCCTAAGGTTCTCCTCAGCAGAACATTTAGAAACTTTAACCCACAACAGTTTCTGGCTGACCATACCAACTGCCCTTCATACAGAATCGACTTAATTCCCAAATCCGATTCTGCTCTCAACTATTTCCAATGCGAGTTCTTAAAACTTTGTGATACCCATGCTCCACTACGCAGAATCAGAGTATATGAGGCCCACCTTCCGTGGGTTACAACTAACCTTATAGCACTCTACCATTTCAGGGATGTCTTGTTGAAAAGCTACAAAGTAACTAGCACTACCAAGGATCTTAATAACTACAGATGCCTCCGGAATATGTGCATAACGCAAAGAAGACATGCAAAAGCACAATAATACTCTGACAATCTTTGCCAGAATACATCAAACCCAGCTAACTTCTGGAAGGTTATCCACAATATATACCATCTAGCCATCAACAACCAAGTAATCTCACTAAGGAGGATATTAGTCTGACAAATCCCACTGACATTGCATATGCATTCAATGAATACTTTGAGGGGAGTGCTACTAACTTATTAGCAAAACGCAACCCGATCCACAAATATGAACCTCATTCTGAGAGTGCCACTATAGCCCCACCCTGTTGCAACACTGCTCACAATTTTCAATTTGGCCCAGTATCTGAAGGGGAGATTACACAAGCGCTCCTCAAATTAAAACTAAGCAGCCAATGTGGACCTGATTTACTGCAATCTAAGTTCCTAAGACTTGGTGCCCTAGCCATTGCCAAACCAATTACTTCCATAGTCAACTCTATTCTGTCTGCAGGCCATATCCCTAAGACCTGGAAAACAGCCAGAGTTGTCCCAATCTTCAAATGTGAGGACAAAAATACTGTCTCAAACTACAGGCCAATCTCTCTTCTCCCAATACTATCCAAAGTCATGGAAAAATGTGTTCACTCCCAATTAAGCGATTACTATACCAATTCCATTCTGGCTTTCACCCCAAACACTCTACGGTAACTACCCTGCTAAAAGTTTGCAATGAAATCCAGTGTGAAATGGAACTGGGACAAACAACACACTTGTGCAATATTCCTAGATTTTGCAAAGGCTTTTGATACTGTTGATTATGTTATCTTGCTTAATAAACTCCAGATCTCTGAAATAGGGAAGCATGCTTTAAACTGGTGTAAAGCACTTTCCCCCAACCATTGGGAGATATGGCTGCTACTATGTATGTGGTGCGTTGCCTGCGGCTCACAGGAGGCCTGAGCCTATGCTGCTTGGAGCCTGTGATGTGCCTGAGTTGTCACTTGGTAGCGCCTCCATCTGTACGCTATCCTACAATGTGGAATAATCCCGTTACAGGACCCCATGCAATAAAACACACATGGCTAAGAGCAACAGTTTTACTACATGCAAAGAATAGTAGATATATACAGTCCCACCAACCAGGCCATGCACGACCGTACTCTCCAATAACCTACAACGTCAAGTCCACTCACACAGGCGAGATAGTTCCCCAAAGTCCTGAGGCCCTTGGGCACCCAACCTCCCTGGTGTCAACAAGTAGCAATTCCCCCCAAGTGTGTGAGACAGCGCTGCCCCAATAGCGTGTGTACAGTTGGTTCACTTGTAGTACCTGCCGGGTGCCACCACGAAAGGATAGGATCCACTGATCCAGCGACGGTTGTTGTCAACGATGACATCCACCTCCACGTGGGGTGACCTCCCGCATGGATAGTAGCACCTTTGAAGATAGTATCTCAATTTGGTGGTCTGGTCTCAGACTACCGGATCGCCAGTTCGCAGCCGTGTTCTGGCTGTGTCCCTCTCTCTGGCACAACATGGTCCGTGTCCCTAACTGATGGGCCGGTCCTTGCAGCAACCACAAACTGAGGGGATTTGTGGCATAGCTGGGCCTAAAGGGATCTCTGGCCTAGTGCAGGGGTCACTGACCCCCTGCACGTGCACACCATACACCTTCCGCATCCCATCTCCAACTGACGTGCTCCTCTGTGTGCGAAAAGTATAATTTTCCAGAGCAGGAGAAAATGGCCGCGCTATTGGCTGCTGCAGCCCATGGGGTCCGTCGCCCTAGGGGCTGTAGTCCCCTGTGGATCTATTCTCTCTAATAGCCACCTCGCGCACCTACCCTGCGCATGCTTGGCATATGGCGCATGCGCAATTGCGACCAAGATGGCAGCAATCTTGTTTTTAAACACTGACAAACTGTTTTTAAACACTGACAAGACTGTAACAATGGTATTTGGGACCAAGGCTAAATTTTTAAAGCTTCCAATGACTGAGCTCCAGATCAGAACCAACTCTAATACCACACTAACTCCTGTTACTAGTTTTAAATACTTGGTCATATGGTTTGACTTCCATTTAACATTTGGGATGCACGTCGATACCCTGACATCCAAATCCTATGCCAAACTAGGTGTACTGTATAGGAACAAATCCTCCCTAGGTCTGCTGGTCAGAAAGCCTATCGCACAGCAGATGCTAATGCCAATTATCGACAAAGAGGACATGGTATATGGCTTGGGACCCCAAACCCACCTTAGCAAACTTGATACCCTCTTCAATTCAATATGCCATTTTGTTCTCCAATGCAACTACAACACACATCACGGCAAAATGCTCAAAGAACTAGATTGGTTATCACTCAAGTCTAGGCGCAAAGTTCATCTTTCCTCCTGTCTTTCCTTCAAATACTTTCTGGGCAAGCTACCGTCTACCTGAACAAGCTCCTCACCCCTACCACATTCAGCATTTATCATCTGAGATCTGACTCCAAAAGACTGTTCATGGTCCCAAGGTTCAGCAAAGTATCTGTCCGCTCCTCTTTCTCTTACTGTGCACCCCAAAACTGGAACAATCTACCGGAGACTCTCACAGCCACCACCATTCTAAGTTCTTTCAAAACTAAAGCTGTCTCACAATTTAATATAGTCTGTAACTGTTACATATGCCTATAATATATATTATCTTTAACTGTGCATGCAATGTCTTGTATATAATATATACCCTGTTCACTTATGTAACTATGTATTTGTAACCATGTATTATTTGTCATCTTAACTCTATGCCCAGGACATACTTGAAAACAAGAGGTAACTCTCAATGTATTACTTCCTGGTAAAACATGTTATAAATAAATAAATAAATAAAATCAGTTACAGGATTTATTTAGTAACAAATAGGCAATACCCTCATAATATGTACTCCTTACTATAGTCTGCAGTAGGGATGTATAAAAAATTTCTGCACAGTCACGAATATAGCAAATATTAGACATTGTACGCTGCAAACATTCTCTAAAATGTCAATATTTTCAAAGAAGGATAAGCATCACAATATAATTGTGTTTTGTCCTAAACGTCGCTTGCTATGTGAATCACTCAATATTGTCTTTGCAGAGAATATGCAGATGTAGCCAATGTCATTACACCCATTAACTCATCAATATTGTATAAAAGGCATGTCAGATGATGCCTGGCGGCATGTCATTAAGCATGTGTTAACGTATGTTTCAATGGTGAATCAGCAAAAATAAAGCGTACAAAATGATTGTACTCCGAAGGAAATTAACTTAATTGCACACCACTAGTTAAGATATAATTTTTATTGAATTACTTAAAACATATATTACCGAGTGTGTATATAACTATGTTAAAAAGAAATTAATCGAATAACAAAAGCACCAGAGTCACCATATAAATAGAGATGGAAATCCTCCTACTAAATAATAATAGTAGGGTAAAGGGGACTGATGGTGCAATCATCCAGGGTATAACCCCACAGGATCAACTTATAGCACAGATGGTAAATTGATAGTGTTAGCAGTAGGGATATTGGGGTGAAGATGAGATCATAGATTTTTAGATCACCACCAGAAAATAATGGTATAATATGTGCTGCTCAAACCACACTATTTAATCATAAGTGATAAATAAAAAATGTATATAGTATGGGTGCAGCCACAATTAGCTATGGGATCCACAGGAGAGCAAAAACCCTCTAGCACTCCTTGCATAGCAAAGTGCAGATGTAATGTATTAGCAGCACAAATGCATCAGGAGGCACACAGAGAGCCCATAATTTTACTAAGTGAGAGCAGATACACTACCCTCACTGCCTAAAATACACTATAACAAATAGCCAAATGGCATGTGAAATCTACAAGATTGATCCATTGACTGAGAGCACTGTATTAAAACAGCTCCAAGTAGGAGACTGAAAACAACATTGCGTGCCCAACGCACGTTTCCCTCCGGCTATGGAGCTTCGTCAGGGACAATTTTGCAGGGGAGGGTGAGCGGAGCATATTTATACCCTACTGTCTCCATAGAAACGCTATGGATGCGAACCGCGATTTCGCATGCGCATACAAGCGCATGCGAAGTCAAATAAGAACATTAACTCGCGCAAATGGAAGGCGCCCGTGTGGTTAACAATATAGATACCTTCAGTGATCACTCCCTAATCTCTCCCTTTTTTTGGCATGTTTCAATGGTGCCTCATTAAATCTTACTTTGACACAGAACGTTGTGGTAACGGGTGCAATAATGTTATCTATATATTTAAATAAAGCACAGGAGAGTAAACATTTTTGGGGGCCTCATACAACATTGCACGATTTTTGGTGATGTATGTAAGCCAGTTTTTTGCAAACAAAATAGCAATGTATTCTGCGAAAGATTCAGGGACAGATTCACACCTCCCAAATCTGCAAGAATGCCTACTATTTTTATTTATGTCCATTTTTAATTAATAATATATGGCACTTTTTAATACAATTATTTTTCCAGCCACAAACTAGGAAAGCTAATTGTCAAATGTAATTTCAAACATGCATTGTGTGTTCAGTTTCAAAACTGTTGCTTATCCTATCCAATAAGGAAAAGGTGTGTGCAAACATTTTATTACAGACACTATATTTTTCACTTCATGATTTTTTTTATTTTTCTATCAGTGTGATGATTAATAGTTTTAATGTAACAAATTATACTTCATGCCTATGATTCAATGTTGTTGCCTATGATTCAATGTTAGAAGCATCCATACTTAATCTTTACCTTAGCATGTACATAGTTTCAAACAATTCTCTAGACACTGTCAAAAGAGAAAGTATATTTATTTATTGTCTGACCTTACTAACACACTACGGCCTAGATTAACCAAGCTCTGTTCAATCAGGGAAAATAATGTGCCGTTACTTAAAACAGGAGTTACTCTTATTTTCTGGGAGTTAGCACTTCATTCACTAAGATAATTATATGCAAAACTAACGCCCGGAATATAGTTAATTCACATACGGTAAGTGGGGTATAGTGCATATGTGCTTTTACATCCCTCTCTCTCCTTCTACCACCCATCCTCCCTCTCTCCCTCCCAATCCCCTCTCTTCCTCCCCCCATCCTCCCTCCCTCCATCCCCATCCCCTCTCTCCCTGCCCCATAACCCTCTCTCTGTCTTCCATCCCCTTTATTCCCTATCTATCTCTTCCAGCATCCTCTCTCTCCTGCATTCCCTCTCTCTCATCGAATCCCTTCTCTCTCTACTCCCATCATGTCCCTCTCCACCCATCCCCTCACTCCCCCCCCAAATCCTCCCTCCCAAATAGCCGCACAACCTACTTGGTAAGGTACATCCTTACTGATGAAATGCCAAACAACAACCCTCCCAATCTTCCTCATTGGCAAAACAACCTCCATCCCAGCCAAACAAACTCCATGCTTGACAGGCCAGCTCTACAGGAAGGGAACATGGAAACCATTATATCAGACTTAAAAGTAGGCGAGCAATATAACAAAGCAATGTGAAAAGTCAGCAGGATGTTCAGTTGTATAGGGAGAGGTATTAGCAGCAGAAAGAGTGGGGTGGTGAAATCCACTTTAGGCTAGGTGAGGTCTCACCAATGATCTATAGAGTTAAATATATAGGGTTACATTTTGGAGACCACAGCTTCAGGAAGGTGCATGCTCTATAGCATAATTCTTAGCAGGAAAGACTGTAAGACCTTGTTGTGTACAGCTACATATAGAGGATAGATAAGGGAAGATATGATAGAGACGTTCAAATATATAAAGGGAATAAACAAAGTACAGCAGGGAAGCATATTCCAAAGAAAGAGGAGTGCTAGAATAAGGGGTCATTCCCTGAAGCTGGAGGTAGGCAGGCAAAAGGTAAATGTGAGGAAGTGCTTCTTCACAGAAAGGGTGGTAGACTCGTGGAGGAGCCTCCCAACAGATGTGGTAAGTGCGAATACAGTAATTGAACACAAACATGCTTGGGATAGACACAGGGCTACCTTAGCTACAAAAGAAATCCAAGGATCAAATAAGGTCTGATGTTTTACAGCAGATAGGAATGTTTCTATGTAACATATTGAAAAGACAGTCCAGTTTTCAGGAATTTCCTTCTTTTCAAAATTGTGTCGTGACCAGGTTGTGACAATGATTTTTTATTATCAAGCGGGCATTGAAGGGGTACATTTAAGATTGATTCGAGACACCCGATTTATACAAAAATACTGGAAGATTTGCTAGGTATTGTTCCATTCGTGTTATTCAAGTTTTGAGGCAATTTTGTTTAAGACCACATTTTCATTTGCGTTCTTTGGAGCTCTTTGCATACTGTAGGTGAGTTGCTGCCAAAAAGCAGGCATGGCGCCGAGGTTTTGTTAATGGAGAATGTGAGCGCCAGAAGGGATTACCTCTGTTTTTGTATCAGACATTAAAAAGTGTGGTAAAGGAATGTGGGTTACCCTCTATGCAAATGGAGATTCCAGTTAAGAATTTTATAGAATATTTGGCAGTTAGTTCCAGTTTAATAGTTATTTATTTGTTCACGAGGACGGTGTTGCTCATTCTAGATTTTAGTTTGTAATGGAGTTAAATTGGTATGGTCAGAAATCATTGGGAGCTTGTGTTGGGCTGCTATCTAGTTTTGTAAGCCCCTAGACCAATGCTATAGGAAGGTGAATAAAGCAGTGTCATATTTTGTAAGGTGTATGGGGGGAGGGGGGAGGTTAGTATTTAGGCATATTGATTTGAAGGATGGCTCTAACATCAGTAAACATGGTGAAAAGAGATGGGCAGATATCAAGGGGACAAGAAAGGTAGAAATCAATACCAAAGGCCAGAGAGGAACAAGGCGGCAATTGGGAGAAACTTGAAAAGTCCCCTGCTATATGTCTGGCAGCACATAATGAGTTAAAAACAGGTCAGGATTGTAATCAAATGTAGAGGAGTAAGAAGGTGGTAAAATAATAAATATAGAACTTGATTTTTAACTTGCTATTAAGCTACAATATATTGTACATCCAGTTGTCTTTCTTGCAAAGTTACAGATGGAGCCTATCTAATTTTCCTGCACAGGTGCAACAAACAAAATCATGCACTTCTGGGGAAGATAGAGGCACAGTGGACCACAACTGATTTATTGTCTTCAAATCCTGGCTTTTCCTGCAAACACAGTTTGCTTTGGTCCAGCTTCACCAGAAAACTGTGGTCACAAGAAAAGTCAGGTCACGTCTGTACAGTGTATCCCTTTTTTTTAAAGTTTTTTTTACACTGCCCTCTGACATATGTAACTCCTAATATCTTGTATTGTGCTGCATCAAATAATAAAAAACAAGCTAAAAAATATCGTTCCTGTGACGCTGTTTCCCCTACCCTCTGGGAGATTTGGCCATTACATGGTGTATGGTGGTGCATACCTGCTGGCTTACAGTAGATCTAAGTCTCCGCCGGTGTTGTTGGGGAGTACAGGACAGGCTTCTGGGGTAAATTACTGTTGTTTATCTCGGGGTACACAGCGCCTCCATGTGCCGTAGGCTCCAGATGTATGGAGGCAATCTCCTACAGTAGAAACAAACTCCACTCCCGCCCAGAAAGATTGCACACTAGGTAGGAGTTATAGTTAACTGGAACCGGTTTATTGCTCCTCTGCATAACAGTATCACGTGGGCTTCTGCCCAATACAGTTTACTGCAGGTCTGTGATGGTTCAGGGGATTCCTGCTCCCCAATGTGTCCCCGTCACCCCTGTTCTCCCTGTATCTGACCTTTCTCCTCCGCCTCCTCGTTCATCTCTCCCTTCCTCCTCCCGCACCTGTTCTTCTGCGGCCTGTCCGGACGCACGCCCAGCTGTCACGCGCGTTCCCCGCAAGGTGTGCGCTTATCCCCAAACACCCGATCCCTCCGTGGTACTCATTGCTTGCGGCGCCTCTCTATTCCCTCTCCTGTCACATTACCTCCTTCAGCCACTCCTCCTGCCCCCTCGCCATCCTTGGCGAGTGCCCCCGTGGTGCGGCGCTCCTCACACTACCTGGCACACACTGTGCGCGCGCATCCAACCCTTACAGAGGGCGCGCACACACGCTCCACTTGTAGGCCTTCCCTGAGCTCTGGTTCCGCCCCTCGTAGTGTACAAGCCATATCCCTGTCTGATTTACTTGTCTCCTCCCTCACTCCTTCTGATTTATCTCTGCAACCACTCACTCAACCCTCTGCTCCTCCTCTGTCTCCCATTGGTACTTCCTCCTTTATAATCCCTGTCTGTCCTCTAGCTCATTGCTATGCAGAGCTTCTTGTGACCCCTGTTTGTGCAGTCTCTATGTCTCTTGCTCTCCTGTCTCTTTCAGCGCTGGTTCCTGAACCTGTTTACTTTTGGATCTCCCTGGCTTGAACTCTGCTTTGAATTGGATTACCCTGCTTTTTCCTGTCCTTGGACCCTGCATTCGGATACGTTCACGCTGCCCTCTCCTATCCTCGAACACTGGCTTATGGACTTGATCATGCTGCTCTCTATTACCCTTGAACTCTGGCACACGGACATTACTATCCAAACTCTGATAACCTGGACATTGCAAGTATCTGCTAACCTTTTCTCAATAGGCCTGACAACGCACTACCACACTCCGGGCACGCCCTCACTGCTGTGGTTGCGTGTTATAACCTTACCCACCTCAGTACTGGGGACTGGCCAGGTCTGCGGTCATACAGGCGTTACAAGGTCTCCAACTTCCGATGGTCCCTGGACATACACTCCAGGTGAAAGGCCCTATAAGCAGTCCATACTCTTCCCCGACTCTCTAGCAGGGCCAAGGGAATGGTAATCACTCACTCTCCCCAAGGGGAAGAGGAACAGGGGATACCAATGCACTGGGAATCCTGTGTGATACCTTTCTCTCTCAATGGTAGAGACAACCGCTAAATTTGGGTGGTGGAACCCCTTAAGTACAGTGGGAGGAAGGTACAAAGACTTAACCTATGATTGGTCCTGACATGGCCTGAACTTACTAGAGTTTGCATGTCAGGTAGGGCAGACTGGTAGCCAAACCAGGCATGGCTACATTACTAAAAATATTAGTAATATTAATATACTAATACTGATATTGCTCCTGAGGAAGCTGACTGTGAGATCAGCGAAACACGTAGAGCTAAGCCTGTACACCGCATGCGACCGTTCCTGTTTCAAGATCGTGGTGAAGAGTTTTTTCGTGCCGCCTTACCATCTGCTCCTGTCCTCCGCTGTACCGGAAGCAGTCCGTCTCAGAAGGATGTGACGTCAGACGCCGGTTACCACGGACAGATCGAGGAGGTCTCACACTGAAAGACCAGACTCTCACCCCGCCTCAAAAGATACCTTTATGTGCCTACACTTGATGTACATATTGTGAGTACATTTCTTATGTTTTTTACCTTATAAATCTGTGCCAATTGGTCCATACTATGGTCTTCCTTTGCTATTTTTTACATGACCACAACTCTGAACAAGAACATATCTGAATATCTTCCAATCCTGCTTTCCTGATCAACGCTGATTGTCCATTATCCTGCTAAACGCTGACTCTTCACTTACTTCTTGTAAGTAGAAGATTCATACGAGCCAAGATTTTAATAAGCCAATCACTGTGTGATTTTATTACACTATTACTGTGTTTCTTTTTTGTGGTGTTCCTGAATATCGCTCCCTTCACAATTTGGATATCTACATTACTAAAAAAACAGCAACAGATTTACTGCCTTTGGCTCCCAAACAATTAAAATCACCATCGTTTCTCTGTTCCTCCTTTTTTCACACTAAAAACAGGTTTTTCATTGTAATGTCAGAATAGGGGACGGAATTAAAACTGAGATCCATGTTCTCGTTTAGTATAACTATACAAATCCTTATTTTCTTTTAGTTCTATTATAGAAATCAAGCATTATATGTGGCATTTTAGTTTTGATCATTATTTGTATTCCACGGTTAACTGTATAAAAATATATATCATTTTTTTCCCTTTGTCTTTTAGATATAGTGTAATCATTGTTAAAAATAATTAGTACAAAGCAGAAGGCAAGAAGAAGTTAAAAAAAGAAGCAGTACAAAAATAGAACATCACTTCCTCCAGAAAACGTACCATAACTACCCCTGCATTTGCATTTGGCAACTATTCTCATAAAAAGTTTGTGACTAATACCGTATATTTTCTTTTTTTAAATAGAGAACTATCAACATTGTAATATTGATAATGCACAGATTTTTGTTAAGTCTACTTTTTCTCCAACATCGCCAGCAGGGCTACCAACAGAAATCATTGGGCCCAGGACAAATGAAAGGAGCATGAAACCCCATAGCGCCCATACCACAAATAATTTTTTTTACTTAACTGTTTTCTTCTTATATAAATATGGAAAAAAACTTAAATGCAATCTGTTTATTACACCCCCCCCCCCCAATACATATAAAAATTCACCTCCCAATACATATAAAAATACACCCCCACACCCCCCAATACATATAGAAATACACCCCCACACACCCCAATACATATATAAATACACCCCCGCACCCCCCAATACATATAACAATACCCCACTCGCCAATACATATAAAAATAACCCCACCCCCCCAATACATATAAAAACACGCCCACCCCCCAATACATATAGAAATACACCCCCACCCCCAATACATATAAAAATATACCCCAAGCCCCCAATAGATATAAAAAATACACCCCCAATATGAATAAAAATGATACATACCTTGTGGATGGTCTCAGGTCAGGCACAGTGGCTGCGTGAGGTCCGGTGGCCCGGTGGCTGTGAAGGGGGGACCGTTGCTACAGGGGGCATTGCTGCGGGAGGGCTGGTGGCTGCTACAAGGGGGCTATTGCTGCGGTGGTGCCGGTGGCTGTGAGGGGGTCATGATGCGGGGGGAGCAGTGGTTGCTACAGGGGGGCCATTGCTGCGGGAGGGCCGGTGGCTGCAAATTGTGACTGTCTATATTCTTGAGATCGGGAGAGGGTGCTTTACCTACTGGAGCAGATGCCTGTTTGAATCTGGACACCTATCTTTCTGCTCACCACCACCTTGGCGGCTCCATCCATGAGACTCTTATTAATTTTATGATGCCCTTGGGAGTCCGGTAACTGTATACCACTGGTTGTTTTATACATGTATTTACAATTGCATTGGCATTTCTTATAATGTGAATTTTATATATACATATACAATTCTAACTAAAATCAATTTTCATGAGATCTTTGCGCTTGTCTTGTCTATCTTTATGTAACCAGACATGATGAAATCATTCATCAGCAGAGGAAAACTCAAGTTAGAAAAAACCAAGCTACTTTAGGAAAAATAGGATTTACCCTCAACTTATCATCTAAATAATGTAAAAATAGAAAATATTTTTTACGACTGAACATTCTCAAGCGTATTTGAGTCTATATTGAATCACAATCCGAACACCGTGGTTTTTGCATGCTGATTAAAAAGAGGGTTAGTGCAGCATTTTGTTCTGTCTGATACAGTAAGTGCATACAGTACTTACAAATACATTGGCAATTTTCAAGGATTTCATTAATATTTCTTTATGTTTTCAAATTCTCATTTTATATTTTCAATTAGAAAGATGTGCAGGTGCAGCAACATTGCTTCAGTATTATTTTTCCAAATTGATTAAATATCCCAGATGTCAGACATATAAATGGTGAAGAGTCTCTGTTTGGTCCTCATGCTTCTGCTGATGTTCCCTCACACAAAGTGTAACTGCTAGGATAAATAAATATGCCACCAGTGAGATTCTATGTAATGAAAATGGTACAGTTGTACCTTAACTGTGCAGATTCATTGTAAAAAAAACAAACCCTCAAAGTCTTATTAACTGGTGATAGCTTTTAACAGCTATTTAAGTAAATGACTGCATCCATTTAGTAAATAGCACTGTAAGTTGCATTTGCATGAACAAAATGACCATAGTTCAATGCAAGAAATTTAAACCTTAATAAAAACTCTATATGAGGCCCATTATAAATATTGTCTATCAATATTGGGCTGATACAGTAGCTCAGTGGTAATGCCACTGCCTATAGAATGAGGGAAACAAGTGTGAGTCCCAGGGTTAGTTCTTCGTATGATCTTAGACATCATTTTATAACCCTGTGTCTTAGGCACTAAAATTAGATTGGAACCTGCACGTTGTACCTGCAGATTTTCTGCGTGGTGTTGGTGCTATACAAGACAGAAATATTCTTCTTCTTATTATTTTTTTTCCACAAGGCAATAAACAGTATGGTATTAAAACTATTAGTCTTAAAACCATTAGCAATTGTTAAACATCTTACAGATTCAGCCCACCAGTATTACTGTAGATCACTCGCTTTGGAAAGTCTGGGGCAATCTCACAGTAAATGTCTCAACATTTCTGTGAGATTCCTAATGGCCCATCGGATTAACACAGGGGAGGGTCCCTGCAGTCTCATTCAAACAGAATGGGACTGCAGGGACCTCTGCTGTGTTAATCCAATGGGCCATTAGGAATCTCACAGAAATGTTGAGGCATGTTGAGGCATTTACTGTGAGATACCTTAGTTTTTACCCAGGCAAGTGATCTAATACTGGTGGCTGCATCTCTATTACATCTATTAATGCTGTGAGGAGCTATATATACTGATACGCTAAGATGTACATACATTCAGTTGAATAGTTAATAATGATTGATAGTGGCCTGGCATAAATTGCAATAAAACATACCATAGATGATTTGTTGCACACTTAGAAAATAGATATATCTTTGCCCAGATCAAGAAAAGGATGTTAACCGTTAGCACACTTTTACTTCCCTTTATATTTATGGGACCTGAGGCGTTATAAAGCATCATCATTATATAGCATACTGTAGCATTATAATGTAGCGTAATTGTAACTTTTTATTGTTAAAAGCTATTAGGATATTATGTATTTAATTGTGATAGCTAACAGTGATAGTTAACAGCCATTTAAGTGAATAACCTCCCAAATTGTATTGATATTAATGAAACTGCACTAATTCAATGCAAGAAATTGACAAACTCAACACTCAAGATTAGCCCATTGTAATTATTGTCAAATAATTTTGAGGCTTACGACTCTAACTAGTAAAGTGTTAATATCATTAGTCATCGTTAATGTCCATTCACTTAATAAAAAATAATGACTGATATTAGCTAAGCACATTAGTGAGTGTATCTCATATCATTTTAATTTATAAAAAATACAATATACTATATAATATAAATGATTTGCTGCACATTCTGAAGCTGAAAATCAAGGTTAGGCTACACAAGAGCACACCTTTAACACATAACAATATGCTTTAAAGGTTTCACCGGTTTCACCGGTGTTCCCAACTCCATTACTTCCTGTTGAAATTCTTAGGGGCCTAATCTATAAGCATTCATAAAAAAAATTCGCCGAACCATTTATGACGCCAGTTTTTTGAGCGTTGCTATTCAGAAAGCCTCGATTACCTGTGATAGCAAAATTCCCAAAATGGGCGAGTAGCCGGTGACGTGATGATCGCCTCTCTCAGGAGGCCAAATCCGGTGATTTGCTTTAGCAGCAGAGAGAGCTGCACAGGGAAAGCCGCCTCTCCCTGCGCAAATCACGCCAGAGATCAATGTGTTTTAATATTAATTTTAATACTAGCGTAGATTAGTAGGGGATCTCCGGATCAGAACCGCGTTGATTTGAGGTCTGGAGACCCCTGCTTCCCGAGATACAGGCCCCATTAGAGACTACTCTATTCTACATTAAGGACTCTATCTTTTGGTTCAGGTCGGTAATTTGATATCTTACCTCAGCCCTGCGGATTGCTTCCTGTTTAGAGATGAACATCGTTA
Source organism: Ascaphus truei (assembly GCF_040206685.1). Lineage (NCBI taxonomy): Eukaryota > Metazoa > Chordata > Amphibia > Anura > Ascaphidae > Ascaphus > Ascaphus truei. Next base: position 53,119,173 of record NC_134487.1, on the reverse strand, counting down.
CAGATATCATGTCACCAAAGCTTTTTACAGCAACACTTGCGGAATTGTTCAAAGCATTGAATTGGAAAGAAAAGGGAATCTAAATAAACTGTGAATATTTCAGTCATCTACATTTGCAGATGACATTGTTATATTTGTCATGATTTCAATAGACCTCCCATGACAAATCAGAGAACTCTCTACAGCAAGACCAATGTGATGTACAAAAATGTGTAGACTGCACAGATTGAAATAAATGGAATAGAGCTACAAGTCAAAGACTATGGCTGTAAAGTAACAATGGATATGAACATGTTTAAATAAATGTATAGGAGAATGAAAATAGGATGGAGGGCATTTGGGATAAACAAGACAATCTTTCAAGTAAACCTTTCAATGTGCCTCCAGAGGAAAGTTTTCAACCATTATATTCTTCCTGTGCTTACATACAACTCTAAGACATATGGAGAGATATCCAGTATGCTGAGTTTTACCAAAGGAAAATAAAAAAAATATTTTGAAACCAAACAAAAGTCTGTCACATCACCACAAGGGTGAAGAAATTTAAATGGCATTGTACTGGACATACTGTATAGGAAGGGGAAATTACAATTTTTGAAAAAAATATGGTATTCAACTGGATTCAAATGTAAATTAAAAGGCCGACGATGACAACACGTAATATGGGAGGGTGAAATCAGATCATTTGTGGAGAAGAGAGGCTTGCAACTGCAGTAGGTCATTGAGGAAGCCTTAATCCAGCAATGAATCGACAAGGGCTGAAGATTATTATGTTTCAACAAAATACTGTACTATGTTTTTTCTACTATTTGTATAAATACTAAGTGCAACAGAAGTCTAGCAATTGCTTATATATACATACCATTTTATTCTTGATTCACATTTTTATGGATACTGGATACTGTATGGATATTATATTGTGTCTTTGTTCTTTTTTGCACTATGCACTTTTGTGAAGTTATTACACATTTAATGACAGTATTTTACATGATGTGTAGTGTTGTAGTGGGGGGATGGTGGTGACTATGTGAGTCTTTGGCATCATTATTTAAAATAAACTATAATTGCTGAGGTTGTTTCTTTTTTATTATTTTGGAGGTGATGAGGGCATTGTAGCATCTTCCATTTTTCTTTTTTTTTAATAGATCTTTATTTGAGACTTGCACCCCAACGTAATTGTGGTTTTGAGCGATTTGTTTGTTATTTTTAGTTTAGAGTTATATTTCATATTGTTAATATTCATATTGCTCGCTGTTGACGTTACATAATTATTTTATTACGGAAAGTAGATCAGTTCACATTTCCCAGGCTGTAGTTAATTGGACGATAAAAATAAACAACAGCCTATTGAAGAAAACACTTTAGAGAACACCCTTTCATAGCAAGACATGTGAGACGGAAGAAAAGTATTATTTCCTTTTTAAAACTATATTTTTTAGATATACATCTATTTCTTTTTGCTTTTGACATTAATTGATTAGAACAGAATTGTGGCACTGTAGCAAGTTTTCCCACAGTGCTGTCGTGCCACTGCAGGCTAGGCTTGATGCCAACATAATGAATGCTTCTTTTTGCATTCTTTCCATTTTTTCAAACAGAAGCTGTTTTATGGACACATGCTATTTTAAACCACCAAAAAATAATTGCTGGTCCCGTTAACATATTACCTACCCACTAGAGAAGATCATGATTACATTTTACATTCTCCAGGTCACCTAAGGTTAGTTATTTGAAAAGCAGGCCCTAGTTCCTTCTTCCATCTCTACTCCTGGTATTGTTGGGCAGTGAAAGGATTAAGATAGGAGCAGGGTGAGAAGGGGAGGGCTTGTGTGGGCAGCATTATTCGGGGCTATAAAGTCCAGGGTGTTTTGGGAGGTCACAGAGACCTGCAAGAAGTTTTCCCTTCTAACCACATCCCACCCTCTCCACCCCCCATTTTTTTTTGTTCCTGGCTTTAAATTATGGCATTATAATAATAAATAAATACATGAAGTTTAAAAAAACTGAAAAAAGAAAAAAATATTGAATGGGCCAGTTTGCCACATGGCCCTTGGATGGAGTTTTGGCAACAGTTGGGCACCAGATGTCCTTGGCTGAACTTAAGGGCCCTCTGGGTGGCTGGTGACTGAAATTGATAAGATTTACTAAGCTAATCTTAAGAGTTTGAATTAATGCTGTGGTCAGTTAACCTTCAACTCTATGTCTTTAGTATATGTTAATAGTTTTGTTAGGGTATCTGTGGAAGGATGTTAGGTCAGCTTGAATGTTCCGGGATCATGGTTTAACATTCTATGCCCCAAAGTCAGCAAAGTGTGATCTGCTATATCACGCCAGAATCAGTGATATCTGCCATTCACCTTAATAGCGGATATTGCCGATTTGGGCACTATGCAGCAGATTATACTGTGATGACTCTGGGGTTATAAGTGCTAAAACGTATTCATTTGGAACTACTGTACAATTATTTGAGGTGATGTTAATAATTTATTTTATAGAGTATATAATGTATATTCTAAGTTGAAATGAATCATTTTCAATTTGCCCATTGTTGTAGCATACATAAAGTTACAAACTACGACTCCCCAATGCAGATTTTGTCCTAATTGGTGAAATTAGGTATTTCACTGAGCAAAAGAAAAGAAAAAAAATGCTACAAACATCTTTGCTAAATGATACAATTCAAAATGCAGCTTAACAGTATCATTATTATTTCAGCCTGCAATTTTCATGATTATATTTGATTAAGGACCAATCCCTCACTTGTTGCCAGCACACAATAAACTATTATTTTTGAAGTGAAACTTCTTTAGTGGCACCTCGTCAATTTTGATGGAACAAAACTCCTTCATGGAGACGAAAATGTGAAACGGAAATGACGTCACGCTCCTAACAGCCGTCGCTCCCCCTACACGCCCTCTGTCACATGCGGTGGCAGCAGCAATAGCTGCCGGCGCCACTCCTAATGGCCGCCGCTCCCCCCACACGCCCACTGAGATATGCCGTGCATGTGCAGTAGTGATGGCGCCGCTGGCGGACGCCACACATGCACAGAAGTGGCTGGCATCGCTCAGTTCTCCGGCACGCATGTGCAGAGGTTTCTAGAGGTCGGCAGTGCGTCGCGCATGGGCAGCAGAGGAGAAGAGGACACGGAGCGCAGACCACCCACATCCCTGTGTCACACACCCTGTCACACACACACTGTCACACACAAACACACACACACACAGACATACACTTTCACACACTGTCACACACACACACAGACACACACACACACACGAGGAATTCACAGTTATGCGCAGAAATAAAATTACGTTCAAAATAATCTCAAAAAAATTATCTCAAAATAATCTCAAAAATAAAAATGGCTAAGACTAACACAGAAAGAGTGCGTGAGTATCGTGCTACAAAACTATACAATTGTAACATCTAAAAATGATTTCATTTTATTACACACATCTATAACAACATCTAATATTATTGTTACTTTATATGTTGCTGACAACACACAAAGAAGTTTCACTTACTATGCGTGTGCACAGGACACACAGCTTTTTTTTTAACAGTTCTTTAGCTTTTACAATTATTTCTATATGTCAAGTATGTTCAGACGATATAACAAAATACACATTTGGCAATATACAATGTTTTCAACTTTTTGACTTCTGGGAAGGATTTTTTGACAGCGAAGTTGCTACAGTAGTTAGTGAACAAATTAAGTCTGGAATTCTTCAAGCTGCGATGGAGGGTATTGCACCTACTGTAAATCCGGTGGTAACTGCATTGACTTGAATGACAGTTACTGCATGTTTGGGGTGCGATCAGCGGCGGATTTCAAGACCTGCTTCCCCCAGGCCCTTACATGTGGTGGCCGCCTCCTTGCTGCCGCCCTCCTTCTCCTTCCGAATCGCAGCATCATTTGACAGTGTGATGTCACATTGCCATGGCAACGAGACGCCATGTGACATCACGTTGGGGATGGCTGCGGCGCATCATTTGATGCTGTGATTCAGAAGGCGAAAGAGGGTGGCAGCAAGGAGGAGGCCGCCACATGTAAGTGCCTTCCCATCAGGCCCGATAGGCCAGAGAGTGGAGCATCTGTATATGGAGCGAACATTTTTGCCACCCCAAAATTTTGCCGCTCTAGGCCCAGGCCTAATAAGAAATGGGAGCGATGTCACATATGGTGGCTTTACAAAACCTGTGCTAGAAAGGCAAAATATATTCAATTTACAGTGAGTTATTAGTGGAAAGGTGATTTTAATTGACACACTGCCCTATTTTCTGCTTTCATCTGTGTTGGATGGAAATAATACTTCCTTACATCTGGCGCAGATTGTTATCAAGGAAGTTTTTGTCACCTCAAACCTAGCAATTGTTTTTATATCAATCCAAGGTGTCAAAATGATGCATAATGAAACGGAATGCGGCACTTTCAATTTTAATTTGTGTCATATAACCCCTTTTGAACTCGTCCTGTTGACACTCACTTAATTAGAAACTAAATTAGAAACCAACACACAATGTGCAAAACTGATATATTGACACTAGAAGACACAAGATGACAATGACACACTTATATTACACTAGTCTTGCCTAAAATTATAAACTAAAAGAAAAGAAGCGCCAGCTCCATCGCATAATACGGTATGTATATAGTATAAATTTATTTTGGAACAAGAGTAGCCACCAGGACATGCACTCACTTCAATATATAAAAAAACATTCATGGGAGACAATCTGTAAACTGTCAGGAGCTGTAGGAGTATATTTCAGCCAAACAGTATAACATTGATGTATGTGGGTGGTAAGAAGTGGATACTTACCCGTAAGTGGATGGATGGGGCACCAGGGAGTCCCCTCTGTATCAGCAGTGAAGATAGTGATATGTATATACACACACTTTATGTTATTTTGGGTGAAAAAGGCAACAAAAAACCTCCACCGTTAGCATATAGCCAATAAAGAATATCACTTGTGAGCACATTCACATGTCTTAGACAGGTCTGCAACCCTGCCTTTCAACCATTATCACCTAGCATACAGTGCTCCCACTGCAGCAAGGGATTCTGGGAAATAGCATGCAAATGAGAACACAATGTGCTTTTGCCTGCAAATGCATCGCCGTTTACACAGCTTTTAAACACATACATTGCGCTTCATTCACACACTACAATTGTGACTATGAAATAAAAACAATAACTTTGTGGTGTGGCATAATAATTATAACACTTTTTCAGATCCTCAAGGTGTCGCAATAAATACATTTTTAAATGGTCAACAATGTTCTCATCCAGTTAGTTCATGCACCTGCATGTGGGAGCCTAAAATCCATACACATTCTCTTTTGTATTTTGACTTTCAGAATTACATCACATTGATTCAAAATTGCAATTTTTTTAGCTAATGCCACATGCTTTCAGGGATTCATTTGCAACCAAGATCTTCAATGTATTAGACGTGGCAGGGGCATCTTCAATGATGAGACGCCCATTTGAAACATATACATATATGATATTTCAGGCTATAGAATATCAGGACGATAAGAGAGCTACAGTTCGTGAATTTATGAATATATCATGGTGAAATACTTATACTACAAAGAAGCAACTCACCCAAAGAATTGGAAAAATTCCGTTAGACACAATTTATCCATTCATGAATGCTTTATTCGATTGATACCACATCCTGGACAGAGGTACTGTTGCTGGGAAGTACTCCAATTGTGTAAGCTTATATTCGATCATGGCACATATCTGTTGAGAAATAGCTATTTCTTCAGTTATCCACGTAAGAATCGACATTCACAAAGTCGTGTCTCGTATCATACGCCAGCACAGTGCCTCACACAATATGATTGGCAATATGGAGCAAACTACTATGGAAACGTGCAAAACTTCCTTGTCCAATACCAGTGTGCATAGGAAAACATTAGCCAAGATGCGTATCTGGCTCAGCCCGTGTACTGGGCTTAAAACGATGCGACCGAATAAAACAACGCTGGCAACGAGATGTATATGCATCAGGATCCCATGATTGACTCAACCATGGACAAACTGGATTTGCCTGCCTGGAACAATGGATACCAGCAAGGATCTTTTTGACTTCAAAAAAAAATGTAAATATCATGTAATATGGCTTCAATTACATTCTTCAGAAGTACTATTATGAGAGCATCATCTGCTTAATATCCATCACGCATGCACTAAACTACACACACGATGAAGTATAGCATAGCAACAATTAGAACATATATATGTGTAAATCTGCATTTTAATATTCAGCGTGAAAAATAAAATGTTATATACTACATTATATTTGTGCATCAATACACTCTGCACAATGACAAGTGATTAGCTACATTATATATCGATCTGTTCACCTAAAATCAATTGCTAACTATTCAGCATGTAATAATATTAATGTAGAGTCCTCATGTGACGTGGCTACGTGGTCATGTGATGATGCTGACTCGGCACTATGAGAAGCTGCTATAAGATACCCAGCTCACAGGCGCGCGCAAGAGATCTTGTGCGCAGCCATAATGATGGCCACAGTGAAAGATACTAAGAGCCAGATAAAGACGAGCACCATTTTTTAATACATATTAGAATGTTCAATTGTTGACTTTGCAAGGTTATCTAATAAACATATGTCTACCTTCAGCGTTAACATATAAAATAATAGATGCATATATTACAGTGCATGCCTGCTTAAAAAAGCATATTTTTTGTACAACATTTTATGAATATGTTATTTATCTTTCAGATATATACTTTTGACATCGACTGTCCTAACATATGAATTGACGTGTCTAAAAGAACAACTTCAAACAATTGATTTCAAATGCTTGCAAATACTGTAGAGATGATTTAGACATTGATGATTATTTCCGCTATTACTTCAATTTTTAATCAATATTACATAATATACATAATTAAAAAAAATATGTATTGTAGTTAAGTGTAGCAAAATACAATACTAATGCTGCACACCATAAACTAAATCACAGATACTTGCTGTTACCGGTGTTCCTGGTCCAGGGGAGTCACTGTCAGTGAAAAAACTCCAAAGTAAGCAAAAATTGAATGTTCAGGGCACTGTGGATTTTGAAAGATTTATTAAATAAGCACAACGTTTCAACCAACAAGCGTGGTCTTTCTCAAGTGAAGATAAAATACAAACTATATACTGTCCACTACTTATAGCCCCCAACCCAGGTGAAATTACTTAAAATCTTCCAGTTTCTTCCACATGAGTCTCTCAGTTCAATGCGCATGCGCGCGCACATTCGGGTCCTCGTCGCTTCCGAATGACGTCATCATTAGGTACACCCTGCCTCCCGATTGGTCCTTTCGCCTCTCAGTACTCCTGCAGTTGGAGAACTTGGTATCCCATCCAAGCGCATGCGCGAGCGCACATCCGGGTCCCTCTTCCTTCATGCTGATGTCATCACGTGATAGCGTGGTTCCCGATTAGCCCGTCTGTCCCACGATGTTCTGATATTAAATTTCATGCCCGTTGTCATGGGGATATGTACACAAAACGTCTTAGCATGAAGCATGTGTAATAAACTCCCAATGTTGTCCTTCTGTGCCTTATTTGGAATCTTTGAAGGTACTATATTATCAGCGTTCATCATAGGTGTGGCCTCAGCACTTGTGGTGTTCTTGGGATAATGTCTCCCCCTCCTGTTTTTTTGTCTCATCTTCATTGCTTTTGTGTTTTGCCCCTTCCTAAAAAAGACTTGGGCCCTGATGTTTGAGGGTGAGCCCCATCTGTCGAGGTGGAAATCATTTCCCAGAATCCCTTGCTGCAGTGGAAGTACTGTGTACTGGGTGATAATGTGAAAGGCGGGGTTGCAGACCTGTCTAAGACATGCAAATGAGCATACAGTAATATTTTTCTTTTGCTATATGCTTTACTGTGTAGGCTTTTTGTCACTTTTTTTACCCACCATAACTTAACTAAGTTATAACCAAAACCAACATTGAGGAGACCATTAAGGTTGAAACGGCTGTATGTGGGTGGGTTTACTGGCTATGCATGTTAACCAAGGCTGTGCTCAAAGCTGTGAAATGCAGCAAGCTTAAACTTATAGGGGACTATGTTCAATGGTTTTGAAGCAAAAGGTGGCACTGTGTGCTCATTTGCATGTCATTTGCCAGAATCCCTTGCTGCAGTGGAAGCATAGTGAAAGGCAGGGTTGTAGACCTGTCTAAGACATGCAAATGAGCATACAGTAATATTTCCATTTTATATATATATTCAGTAAATACTGTATAACTATACACACACAATCATACACAATATAAATCTAAACAGAGGGTCTCACTGCCTAACCACATGAATTTCCATACCCCTGTGTGGTTTGGGGGAAATAAGACTTCATTAGTGGTCAGGAAGAGGAGAGACCCTTTCTCACAAATTTTACACCCCTTCCTCCCCTATGCCCTTTCACCAGTTCCCTACCGTATTCAAAGATCTGTAGGGTCCAGTGAATGTGGCAATCTACAGGGCAGTCTCATGCAATGCTCCATTTTGAGGAGGCTTATTTCAGTGCCTGTCAAGTTCCCTTCTGTCCCCACAGGACAATTTGTCATCATCTTTATGCAATTGCTTAATAAATATGAGCTTATTTCACTTGTTTCTCTTCAAATCGTGGAATGTGAGGAGGAGGCTCATACTAATGAACTAGCTTCCTTTTACAATAAGTAGAAAAGCTGTTATCTGTTTCCACTGTGCAAAACTAAGACAAATAACAACTCTGTGCAACTAACAGTGATGTCTGATTTTCCAAATCTAATCTTACTTCACTTATTCATTAATAAAAAGAAAAGAAAACACTTGAATAGCCAAATTTAAACATGTGATGAGCTTTTAGTAAGATTTCCATTCATAGCATGATTTCTATGTTCTGATAAACTAGCTTGCCATCTAGCTACAAACAACAATATTTATTTTCATTGTGATAAACTGTTAAGATGAGTTTGTGGCCCAATTTCTTATTAATATAAAGCTCCTACAATTTATATTCACTTACAATCTCATTAAAGGACAAAACACAATTATTCTAAGAAAAATAGTAATAACCCTGGTCATGCACTGCTGCCACTTAAGCTAAAATGACATTGAAAATAAAGTTAAGATACATTGAAACATTCAACAAATCAAGCTATTCAATTGAATTAACGTCCCCTGGTATTTGAAAATGCATGTTACACTATAATCCCACTAATCCATCAACATCACAAGCTAAAATAGAAATCAAATTGCAAACACACAGGAGAAATCCCCAACATGCTTACTGTTAAAAATGGTTCATGTTACTTGAGACAGAAATCCCCAAGCTTCCCTGGCTGGAAATTCATGGAGTTGTATGTTGATGTTTATTCATAGATTAAGGAAGAGGTTTGTCATCAGTAGTTTCAATAATATAATATATCATTATTATCATTATAATACCATCCAAATATTTTCTTCCAAACCAAACGACGTTTTGCATTATAGGTTTTCAGGCACTAGCTACAGGGCTGCGGTTTAGATCTATCCAAATCAACAGAGTTTGGGGGAAGGGGGCTCAGATTTTGATTCCCCAGTCCCAACTATCCTATCTCTAGCAACACATTTAACAAATTAGTTATTTTATAAATATACCATGCATATATAGCAGAGTCTTCCTACCCTGCCTTCAGTGCAGGGAACTGCTCAGCGTCATCAGTGGCCATCTTGGCATTCGGGACTACAATCCCAGAAGCCTCGGTTGGGTCACATGGGCCATCTCAACCAATCAGGCCATTAGAGAGACTCCTGATATCCTCCGAGGGGCCGGGAACTCGCGGCTGTCTTGCAAGTGCCAGCAGAGAGGATGGACGCGTCCAGGGAGCCTGTAAGCCCCTGGACTAGGCCAGAACTCTGCCCTTAGGCCCCGATCCCTCCATAGAGTGGAGTGTTGTAGGGAAGGCCCTAGATAGGGACCCACCAATTACACCTCCAGCTGTACTATAGTGTGGTGGTGGACGGACGTCCCCGCGGTGGACTGTGGCCTGGGACCAGGCTGCACGTTGCAGCAGAGAGGTGGACCCCTCGGCTGGAGACTTCACTGTGGATCGTTTCTGGATAAGGGGTGAGGGGATTTATGTTGGAGGCCCCGCTGCACAGGACCTAATCCAGCATCTTCATATCAGCATTTACTGTCAGGCCTGTTACCAGGAAGGTACCCACCTTGCACCACCACTCCAGAGGGGGTAGCTCACCCTCACATTTGGGTGGGAATTGTTCTGCGGACACTGGATGTTTTGGTGCCCAGGGTACCCTCAGTACTTTGAGAAAGACACACCGGGGTATTGTGGTATTACATCAGTCTATTATTGTATTGTGTTCTTGCATGCTGTGGGGTTAGAGTAAAGCTAATATATATATTCCAATGCTGGGATCCCTCATAGGTGGAGGTGCTGCACTGAGAGAGCTCACCCTATGCTCCCAAAATTGGAGGCACAGGCCTCCAGTGAGCGTACCTGTATAAGCAGCACATATTAGCAGCCCATGGTTTCCTTTAGGCATAGAGAAAGGGGGCTACACATATATATAAGACTTTAGATTTTATTGTGCTTTCAGAATTAACTTTTGCATATTCTTGCAATCATTTTTGATTACATGAATACATTTTTCAAAAGCAAACTTGATTCAGGTTAATTGAAGCAAAAAATCATAGAATCATTCTTTATGTATAAATATTCTGAATTATTGTGCATGTTTGTATTATTTAAAGGAAAATTTAAATATGTCATTACAGTGAATAATTTTGGGCCACACTGAGTGAATATATTGCAGTAGATTCGTTTTTATTTATCTCTAATAAACTTTAGGTAACAAAAGCATATAAGTTATTTAGCCCTTATGGTTTGCTTTGCTTTTGCAATATATGTCCCATTTATATAGTTTGGTGAGAACAGTTTTGGAAAGGCATTTTCTTACGTTTCTGGTTCTACCTACTTTGTCTCATCTGATATTTTTTTTCTAATCATGTTTTGCTTCAGGGTGCACCGCCTTTAATATTTATTTTTAGGAGGGGTTGGATTTTGTTATTCAGATTTGGTAGTAGAGATTTTCTCAGACCCCCTTTATTTATTTATAAAATATTTTACCAGGAAGTAATACATTGAGAGTTACCTCTCGTTTTCAAGTATGTCCTGGGCACAGAGTAAAACAAATAGTACATGGTTACAAGTACAGTTACATAAATGAACAAGGTATACATTATACAGAGGCGGCACATTTTATTTGAGTGCGGCTAGCTCCGCAAGCCTGGGGATGCCCCGGCATGCTAGCCACACTCCCTCGGCGTGCCGCGCGTCATCGACGTGCGGTCACGCGTCATCGGGTGCCTGCGCCCCCTGCACGCGCGTCCAGGGCTCCCCGAGGGAGCCCTGGTGTCCCGCGATGTGGGGGACGGCGGCAGGGGGTTCCGGGGGACCTGGCGGACCCGGCAGCGGGAGGGAGAAAGCCCCGATCGGAGGGCGCTCCACCATGTCTTCGGCGCGCGCCCGGCACCCTCTGGCGCGCGCCAGGTTACTGCTGCGGCCGAGAACGGGCAAATGCTCGAATAAACTCGGCCGCAGCAGTATACAAGACATAGCGTGCACAGTTAAAGAAAATATATATTATGAGCGTATGAAACAGTTACAGACCAGATTAAAGTGTGAGACAGCCTTAGATTTGAAAGAACTTAAGCTGGTGGTGGATATGAGAGTCTCTGGTAGGTTGTTCCAGTTTTGGGGTACACGGAAGAAGAAGGAGGAACGTCCGGATACTTTGTTGAGCCTTGGGACCATGAATAGTCTTTTGGAGTCTGATCTCAGGTGATAGGTACTGCATGTGGTAGGGGTGAGGAGCTTGTTCAGGTAGCTGGGTAGCTTGCCCAGAAAGTATTTGAGGGTGAGACAGGAAAGGTGAACTTTGCGCCTATACTCTAGTGATGACCAATCTAGTTCTTTGAGCATTTCGCAGTGATGTGTGTTGTAGTTGCATTGGATAACAAAACGACAAATTGAATTGTAGAGGGTGTCAAGTTTGCTAAGGTGGGTTTGAGGAGCCGAGCCATATACTATGTCTCCATAGTCAATAATTGGCATTAGCATCTGCTGTGCAATTCGCTTTCTGACCAGGAGACTTAGGGAGGATTTGTTCCTGTAAAGTACCCCTAGTTTGGCATAGGTATTGGTTGTCAGGGTATCAATGTGCATCCCGAATGTTAATTGGGAGTCAAACCATAAGCCCAGGTATTTAAAACAAGTGACATGTGTTAGGGTGGTGTTAGCGTTGGTTCTAATCAGGAGCTCAGTCACTGGAAGCTTTACAAATTTAGTCTTGGTCCCAAATACCATTGTTACAGTCTTGTCAGTGTTTAAAAACAGTTTGTTTTAGGAAATCCAGTTTTCGAGTCTCAAAAAGTCAGACTGAAGTATGTGTTGAAGGTCAGAGAGGCTATGGCTGTGTGCATATAGGATTGTGTCATCTGCATACATGTGTATTGAGGCTTCCTTACAAGCTGTGGGAAGATCATTAATGAACACTGAGAAGAGTAGAGGCCCCAGAACAGAGCCTTGCGGGACACAACAGGTGATATCCAGGGGGTTGGAGTTAGAGCCTGAGATGGACACATGTTGGGATCTTCCTGATAGGTAGGACTGAAACCAGTTTAAATCATGTTTCCCTATTCCAGAGCTCTGGAGTTTGTTAAGCAGGATAACATGATCAACTGTGTCAAACGCCTTTGCAAAATCTAGGAATACTGCACCAGTGAGTTGTCCCCGTTCCATTCCACACTGGATTTCATTGCAAACTTTTAGCAGGGTAGTTACGGTGGAGTGTTTGGGACGAAACCCAGACTGGAATTGGCTAGGGAAATTTGTCTTGGTGTAGAAATCGCTTAATTGGGAGTGGACACATTTTTCCATAACTTTGGATAGAATTGGGAGAAGTGAGATTGGCCTGTAGTTTGAGACAGTGTTTTTGACCCCACTTTTGAAGATTGGGACAACTCTGGCAGTTTTCCAGGTCTTAGGGATATGGCCTGCAGACAGGATAGAATTGACTATGGACGCAATTGGTTTGGCAATTGCTGGGGCACCAAGTCGTAGGAACCTAGATTGTAGTAAGTCGGGTCCACATTGGCTGCTTAGTTTTAGTTTGAGGAGCGCTTGTGTAATCTCCTCTTCAGATACTGGGCTAAATTGAAAATTGTGGGCAGTGTTGGAAGGGGGTGGGACTGTAGGGATACTCCCAGAATGAGATTCATGTTTGGGGTTTGTGCTGCGTTTCGCTAATAAGTTAGTGGCACACCCCACAAAGTAATCATTGAATGCATTTGCAATGTCAGTGGGGTTTGTCAGAGTAATATCCCCCTTAGTGATATTACTTGGTTGTTGATGGTTAGGAGGCTGGAATATATTGTTGATAACCTTCCAGAAGTTAGCTGGGTTTGATGTATTCTGGTGGAGATTGTCAGAGTAATATTGTGCTTTTGCATGCCTTGTTTGCCTTGTGCACATGTTCCGCAGGCATCTGTAGTGATTGAGATCCTTGGTAGTGGCAGTTACTTTGTAGCTTTTCCACAAGGCATCCCTGAACTGGTAGAGTGCTATAAGGTCAGTTGTAACCCATGGAAGGTGGGCCCCCCGTACCCTTATTCTGCGTAGTGGAGCATGGGTATCGCAGAGTTTTAAGAACTCAGATTGGAAATAGTCGAGCGCAGAATCGGGGTCGGGAATTAAATCGAATCTGTGCCATGGGCAGTTGGTAAGGTCATCCAGAAACTGTTGTGGGTTAAAGTTTTTAAATGTTCTAGTGAGGAGAACTTTAGGGCTTGATTGGGGCGGTTTAATTTTCCTTATACAGTACACTATTGCATGGTCACTGAAAATGTCAGGAAGGATGCCAGAGGATTGGATTCTGATGGGGTTTGAGGAGAGAATCCAGTCTAGCAAGGAATGGTTATGCGATTTCAGGTTTATCCGTGTGGGTTGGGAAATGAGTTGTGATAGGTTAAGTGACTTGAGTTGTATCTGGATTTTGTGGTTTTTAGGGTCAAGCCAATTGAAGTTGAAATCCCCTAGAACTAGCAGCTCACTCTTCTCATTCAGAGAGGAAATGGAGCCAAGAAATTGGGTGATATCAGTCAGGGATTGTAGAGGGGCTTTATGGTAGATGCCATCGAGCAAGATGGGCTTAGAAAAGGGGAGGCAGATTTTGCCAACTAGAGTTTCAAAAGAGGGTGGGCTTGGTGGGCAATTTAACAGTGTAAATTGTAAGGTGTCTGCAATATAAAATAACACCCTCCTCCTCTCTTTGACCTATCTCTCCTAAAAATGGAGTATCCCTGAATGGCAATATGTGTATCAGGGGTTTTAGGGGATAGCCATGTTTCTGTAAGAACGATGGCTTTAGGTTTATGCATAAGGCACCATGCCCTTAGTTCATCCAGTTTGGGCAGCAGGCTCCAGATATTTATATGGGCGACAGATAGCCCTTTTTGGAATTTAAAGGTGGAATTCTCAGGGGCATGGGACAGAGCTGAAATGGGAGGACCTGGGTTAGGTTCAATATACATATACCTGGTTCTACCTGCTTTGTCTCATCTGATATTTTCTTATCCAGTTTTCTTTCTGTGCTTTCAATTACAATTTTCATAAGTTCTTCATAATTGTTTGTTAACTCCCTGCATTTTGATTTAAAACCAGAGACATCCATTGCATCTCCCACTCTCAGGGGAACTTGCTTGCTTGCAGTTTGTTTGTGACAAATCTAATACAGAGTGCTTTTCCTGGTAGTGTACAGGTTAATAAGAGCTTCAATCAGACTTAGAACTATGCAACTAATTTTGACAGATTTATTATAAATCATTCTTCCTGGTAAAGCACAGGTTATTAAGAATTTATATCAGTGTTAGGTACCCTTCAGATGTGGTCTGCCGTGTAGTGGCTCAAGGGCTTACAACACTGGCCAAAATGTTAAACAAAAAGACCATTTTATTTAATAGATATCTATACATATATATTTAGGCACTGTACCGTGTATAAGTTTCACTGGATGTGCACTGAGTTCTGTCTGTGTTTCATGTTCTGTCTCTGGTTTTAAATATATATTGCCATGCTCAGTAGCACTCCTCTGTGACACTTATATGCTTATGTAGCCCCCTGTAAACAGCACAGGCTATACCTATCTTCCTCCTACTGTGGTAAGTCCTGTTAGAGGCAGGCACCAGTAGTGATCATGGGTTTCCCCCCTTCAAGCCCTGCCCTGATTGATAGATGCATGCCCCTGACTCTGCTGCAGGCACGAGACAGAGGGGAGGTACTGCTGACATCATGATGGGTGGGGCTAAGCCTATTTAGCAGCCCATTCCTGTAAGTGACAGGCTGTCTATTCTGGAGTCTACGAGGAGTGGACTCTGGAGTCTGTCCTGGGAGTGAGAGGAGTATACCTAGCTCCGTCCTGGGAGCAGCAAGAGAGAGAACTCTGGCCTATGACATTTGGAGAGCGAGCCGAGTTCAGGTGGACCAATGCCCCTCACCCCGATGATGGGGTGATGGGGAGAATCCATCCCCGACCCAGATGATACCCTCTGAGGTGGGCAGCGGGGTATTGAGGCCCCAGCCCAGTCCATCCTGTCGGAGTGTACGCTTGGAGGGAAGGAGAGGAGGAAAGGCCTGTACAGATTGGAGGGCCGTGTGATTTTGGGACATTGCTGTTGTTGTTGTGGCTGCTTGGCGCTACTACTGCCGGGCGCAGCTCGATACAATAAAGAGAGACATTACCTTTTTACCATCGACTGCTGTGCGATTCTAGAGCATCCACCCTGGACCAGGGGTCACTCTTCTATACAGGTCCTACCCCATACCCTGGGAAGGTACAGAGGATTGAGGCGCTGCACCACCACTGAAATCATGGAGGCTACTACCTCAGAAGCCTGGTCCTGTGATCCACCACACCACCGCGGGAGACTCAGGCCCTCCTGTTCCACGCAGGTACGCACCACTCAGTACATGTAATCCGCCCTCACACACCCTAGATATGTCAGATGAGTCTGAGGGGGGGAATAAGTGTTACACTTATATATATGTTGTGGTTATTTTGGGGGTTCAATATGAGCTTGTATGTGTCCTGTATGTTTCCCTGCATTTTGAGCACGCTGAAGCAATTATTTCGCTCTATTTTAAATTTTCTACTGTTATTTTTGAGTTTCTTGACGTTGTGTCCACACCGGGATGGAATATCCCCAAAGTACTGAGGTGCCACATGGCATCCAACCACCCTGGTGTCAACAAGAGTCAACCCACCCAAAGTGTGTGTGACAGTGCTGCCCACAACCGCGTGTTAAAGTTGGTGCACTTGTACAGTAGGTGTAGGTGTGATATCTGCCGGGTACTCCAGCACCTGGTAGTGCCGACTGAAGATAAAGGGGCCGTTCCATCCCACGCCGTTGTCGTCAGCAATGAGTCCGCCACCACGTGGAGTGGTGTCCAGCTGGAGGGTCCCACCATGAAGAGAGTCTCTTATCATTGAGGTGATCTGGTCCCAGACCACCAGATTGCCAGTTCACCGCCACCGTGTCCTTGTGGTGTCTCTCACACTTGGCACTAGAGGGGCAGTGTCCTTATCTAATGGGCCTTTCCCTGCAGCAACCACAAGTTTAAGGGAGTTAGGGCCTAGCTGGGGCCTATTGGGGTCTTTGGCCTAGCACAGGGACCACGGCCACCCTGCATACACCCTACCCTTTCTTTGTCCCAGCTCCAAATGGCGTGGCTCTCTAAGCACGCCAAATGTATCTTCTTGCCTACAGGACAATCCGAGTGCCCTATTGGCTGCTGTGGCCATGTGATCTAGCAGCCCAATAGCCTTCTGGGGGCAGTAGTCCCTGCTGAAGCCTATGTGAGTAATTGCCGCCGCTTCTGTATTGCCACTGCGCATGCACTGGATCTCGTGCATGCGCAAAGCACCGATAAGGGGGATGCCCTTACCGGCTTCCCACCACGAAGCCACCAGAGCGCTCCCTACCCTGCCCTCACTATCTCTGCCTCCCGCCGGGTGTTTGCGTGCCCTGTCAGTGGTACCCACACTAGCCGCAGCCTCCCAGCCGCAACGGAAGTATGTGAGTCAGCCAAGGAGACCCAGAGGGACCTGACCACATATAGCAATGTGCTTGCTGATGCATTTTCTTGCATATTGTCTAGGTCTACACAGAACTAACATTATATTTTTTACTTTGACAGCATTGGTAATGTAGTTTAAATGATTTCCGTTTAGATAAATCCCACCAGTTTTATTAATGCAAATAAAAATATAACCTAGGCTAAAGTTGTCACCCGTAAGTATTATAAATAATTGTTTTGATGTGCATACAGTTGCCATAATTCACGGTAACCAATACATTTTTCCTAAATAAAATATTGGCTAAAACATTGAATGTAATTTACTTAACATCTCAGGAATGGTCTTAAAAACTGTCAATCTCAAAAATGTACTTTTGTTTCACAGACACATTGAGGAGATTTATTTTTATGTGAAAGGGGAAAGCTTCAGAGACCACAACTGTTTTAAAATAAATTACCACAATAGTTTTAGAGACAAAAGCACTTTACTTGGGTTTTTAAAGGAAAATATTGAATTAAATGAGTAATTGAGGAAGAGTACTTCATCACCTAAATAGTGGCAGGTTTGGTGAAATTTGATTGAGGAAAGTTTAGAAATAAATGTAGAGTAATCTACTGTACTAGTTTCAAGAAAAAGATGGATTAAATTGACCATGAAGAAATATAATACTTTTATGCAAAATCCAGCTTGATTATAGTAACCAAGGAGATAAGAAAGTGCTGGGTATATTACCCACAACTCATCATATTGACAAATCACACATACTGTACAGATGTAGCCAATGCTATGGCACCCGCTGGCAAGCTCCCGCATTTTAATAGTGTGGTAGCCCCGCCCCCTACTTGCACGTAGCTGATTCAAAGGAATGTCCATTTCTCCCACTGGCGCCTTGTGCATGTCCTGTTGCAGTGGGCCAGTGGTTGTCATAACATTGGCTGCATCTTTTGATACACAATTGGAAACCTAGAGCAAATTAATTCAATACATTGATGCAAAGAGGCAAAAGATGAAAATGCTTCTCTTTGCTCCCGCTTTACATCAATATTGCCAGGATATACAGTGGGTTGATTATGGAGTCTTCTAAGCCCTCCTGGACTGCAAACAGAATGATCCTAACACTGAGCAGAAACAGGTAGGAAAATAAGGCAGTGCACTGCCAGAGGTAACAGAAGGAGACTCACGGTTTATAGCAAAAAAAGTTAATTTATTACATAAAAAAGTGGACAAAAAGGTCCCCCCTAAGCCACAGCAGGGGTCCACCAACGTGTTTCGGGCAGTATGGCCTTTATCAAGGTGCCCTTTAACACTGAGCAGAAACTACATAAAATGGCCCAACTTTGACTTTTTCCTAGTATTGTCCTCTTGGAAATACAATCTAGGGCCAGACCAGGAAGATGTTTGAGTATTTGTGGACAATGGAGGGGGCAAAGTGCAGGAAAAAGAGACAGGGCCCCAATAGAATTTGTTGGGCCCATGACAAATTTAAATAATAGGGCCCCTGTAAATGTTAAAACATAATTATATTCGGTATATTTGGTAATCACTATATTTGTTCCATCATGTCATGTCTCTTTGTCCCACTCTGTTTAAGAGCACTTACTGACCATCAGATTACAATAAGAAAGCTGATAAAGGAGGTTTTCTGGTGAGTTTATACACTAATGACTATATTGTTCAATGTATGCAGCCTCCAGTTAGCAGAACTTTCGTCTACCTGTAGCAGAGTCCCCGCCCTTACCTCCGGTGACATTGAACTGCTTGGATGCACAGCCTGAGCTCCGCACAAGTACGGAGAGGTGGCGGTGGCCATTTCCAACTGCCGCACATGCGAAGTTGCAGCCGGAGCGGTGGTCATCTTTAAATGGCTTCAAAAGCCAACAGAGACTACAATCCCCAGAATGCTTTGCAGGAATAGCGCGGTGGCCATCTTGGACTGGCTCGCAAAGACTAAGCAGGACTACGAGACCCAGAATCCTCGGGGGGGGGGGGGGCAGAGGGAATCAGCTGGCTGTCCCAGCCAATGGGATTAATGAAGCCTAAAAAAAGCAGGATATCCTCTGGGACAAGGAGCCAGCATGCCCAGTCTAGCAGAAGCTGGCAACTCCACCCCTAGGCCCCCTCATCATGCCATGAGACACCCAAAGAGCAGTATTGCAGGGATGGCCCCAGATAGGGACCATATCCCCTTATTAGTATTGTTGCGCTGGTGGCGGACAGCCACACAGTGATCTGCAACCTGGGACCAGGCCACAGTATCCCAGAACACTTGTGTGAGACACTATGGCTGGGGTTCCACCACTTAGGAGAGAGGGGAATTGTGTCAGAGACCCCGCTGTGTGGGACCCTCTCCAACACACTGCGCCAAGCAGCACCTGAGTACTGGAGTACCCAGGCAGGTACCCAACATGCACCAACATTTACAGGGGGTAGCACAACCTCACATTTGGATGGTATTGCTAGGATGGAAACGAGGGGTTAGTGTTGCCACAGCACCCTCAGTACTTTGGGGGAGCCACTCAATGTTTGGGGTCACAGCATTATACGGTTGGTACCTGTTATTGTGTGTTGTGTACATTAAAGATTAGTTATATACATTGCGTGGTGTATTGCTTACTATTGTTGTATTGGTTACTGTAAGGGGTTTTCCCGCCAATACAGGGATCCCTCATAGGTGGAGGCACAGCATGCAAGGATTCAGAGCTCACCCCAGGCTCCCAGAAGTGGAGGCTTAGTCCTCCTGTGAGCATACAGGTACAGCAGCACGCATAGTTGCCTGCGTATTTCCCTTATGACCGAGTGATGGTGTAAAAAAGGCGCTAAAAGCAATACTAGTGCTCACTAATAATACAGTGAAAGAAATGTACACACTTAATATTTAGTCACTTTAAGTGACTAAAATAGTGCAAACATAAAATAATAAATAAAGGTTGTAACCGCCTGCTCAGACCCTCTGGAAGGGACTATCTTCACTGGTCCCAGATGATCGATATATATTCTCACAACCCAGGGGGAGCATGAGGGAGAAAAACAACAGAAGAAAACAAACTAAGTGCAGACAGTAGGATTCAGTGTGAAAAATTATGATGATTATCTTGGCTCTTCTGTGCAGCCTACTCACAAGATAGTAGTGGTTTAAGGGCAATAAAAGGTAACGTGGAATCTATGAAGTCTTCTAGACGCAGGCAGGATAATGCTCTCATTCAGCAGTCAGGTAGATTAGGGCATGGAAAAGTAAACAAAAACCTCCATAGTGCAGATCAATGGTATAAAAAGGATATTTATAAAGTAATGCTTAAAAATGTGCACTTACAATAGACAAGTATAAAAACAACATTTGTCACTCAAAGTGAAAAGATGAGGATTGTGCCGCAGCTCACCACACCGCCTCTGCTTCGGAACCCTTTTGTGTGTTGCCGTTTGCTCTCTCTCCTGCACCGCAGCATTCAGAGATCCCCTCCAGCAGACCAGCACTGTTTCCAGTGCGATACGTTACTTCCAGTTTCCTTGAGGAGCTCCGTCACGTCACTTCCGGTAGAGCTTGTGATGACCGCTACCAGCACCAATCCTCTCTCTTCCTGGGCGGATCCACTCTACGTGTTTCGCCAATAGGAGAGCTGGCATCATCAGAAGTATGGACACCCCCGCTTCCTAGTCTGCCTTATGTACCACGATCGTTAATTACTGGAGTTAACCCTTTATATGCCTCATAAAGTGGAATTCCCAGGTATCCACCTTTATTGTCCTTGTTTTAAATGAGAATGTGTATGCATCCAATCCTATTCTATATTGCTTCGACTTTATGAGGCATATAAAGGGTTAACTCCAGTAATTAACGATCGTGGTACATAAGGAAGACTAGGAAGGGGGGGGGTCCATACTCCTGATAAAGCCAGCTCTCCTATTGGCGAAACGCGTAGAGTGGATTCGCCCAGGAAGAGAGAGGATTGGTGCTGGTAGCTGTCAATCACAAGCCCTACCGGAAGTGACGTGACAGAGCTCCTCGAGGAAACCGGAAGTGGCGTTTCACACTGGAAACAGTGCTGGTCTGCTGGAGGTGATCTCTGAATGCTGCGGTGCAGGAGAGAGAGCAAACGGTGACACACACTGGGGTCCCGGAGCAGAGGCGGTGTGGTGAGCTGCGGCACAATCCTCATCTTTTCACTTTGAGTGACAAATGTTGTTTTTATACTTGTCTATTGTAAGTGCGCATTTTTAAGCTGAATGAGAGCATTACCCTGCCTGCGTCTAGAAGACTTCATAGATTCCAAGTTACCTGTTATTGTCCTTAAATCACTACTATCTTGTGAGTAGGCTGCACAGAAGAGCCAAGATAATCATCATCATTTTTCACACTGAATCCTACTGTCTGCACTTAGTCTGTTTTCTTCTGTTGTTTTTCTCCCTCATGCTCCCCCTGGGTTGTGAGAATATATATGCGTATTTCCCTTAGGCATAGAATGAGATTGCACCGAGACCAGAATTCAGACGTTACGGCACAGTGGTTAGTAGAATTATTGACGCGGATCTACGGCCTAGAAGAGGACAAAAGCGAACGCTGGTCTAAGTTCTACAGTCTCAGACAGAAAGAAGGGGAAGAACTGCCCGAGTTTATTCAACGGATACAGTTAGTTTTGTTGAATCTACATTCCTTTGATATAATTCCAGCCTCTGAAGTGGATGAATATCTAAGAAAACAGTTTTTAAAGGGATCTATACCCGCCCATCATATAGTCATCATGATCCGGTGTTCATTGCTACAAGGAAGTCCTCCTAATCTTGATGGGCTATTAGGCCTGGTGAAAGGGCATGAGGCCTATAAATTGTTACACACCCCCAAGAAACATAAATACTCCCACAAGGGAGAGACCATAGGGGTGTTGGCCAGAAGCCTAATGATACGGAAAGTACTAAGGATAACCCTCCTCCAGTGGCACCTGTCTCCATCTCCAGGGTGCCACGGAAACCGGTCACTACGTCTAGTGCGGTGTGGCCCGAGGTACCCGCTGCAATACCTGTGACCAAGAAGGTCACTTTGCCAAAGACTGTTCAAAGTCAAGGACCCCCATCCCTGGGGACATGGCCTTCACCGTTAAAATGGCGGAACCACTGTCCACATTCTCGGATAGCACCCTTGCGCCTAGCCCAAAAAAGAGCTCCAATCGGATGCCTACAACCGAGTAGGACCTGCGGCCATAGTACGAGTACTAGTGGAGGGTACCTACTCCTCTGCATTGCTGGATACTGGGTCTCAAATGACCATCATCTACTGACCATTTTATGATCTGCACCTCAAGCATCTGCCTATACAGTCGGCAGAGAAAATGAAGTTGTGGGGCCTTAGTAGCGAAGAATAACCCATTGATGGTGTGATTAAAGTACGGTTGGATATTCTGCAGCTTAACACCAACAAAACTCACCCCATGGAAGTGGAACCATTGGTATGTCCCGAACCCCGGGAACACCCAAATTCCCCCATCATATTTGGGACCAACGCGGATGTGGTGCGACCCCTGATATGGGCCTACCTGCAAGAATTACCCCTATAGTTTCTGCGGATTCATCCAGTATTCAAAGAGGAGTGCAACAGACCAAGAAGAAAAAAAAATGACCAAGAAGGGTTTGGACAATTCTTCAATCTTGAGAAGGGGTTGACAGAGATTTCACCAGGAGGAGTGAGACACATGGCTGCCATACCTATCTAACCAGGCCATGATGAAGCTGACTGATACTTTTCACCAGAGACCACGGACGAAGCGGACGCCAAGAGAGGGTTCAAGGTGGTGCCCAAAATGAAGGAATAGAAGTCATCACTTCATCGCTGGTTCAAGGTGACCATACAGAACAGTTTCCTCAGATGTAAATTGGAGATCCGGTGAAATGCATTAAGTGCCTTCTGCTGCCGCTTTGCGGGGCGCTGACTGTGGTGCTGTTGAGTTCTCTGCTGAATCGGTGCATCATCCGGGTACTCCAAACCAGCAAGCGCAGGAGCCAGCCACAGGGGGGAGACAGGAGTGGTATGCACACCAAATCCTCTGTGGAGAGGAACGGTATGCACATCAAACAACCTAGCTGATGCCAGCCTGTTTCTTTATCTATTCTATGCTTGTTATTTACTAGCATCATTTGAGTGCAATACTTTTACCTATCTATCGATAAAATTATTTTATCAGTCTATGCTATGTGGTTTTAATTTTCCAATGAAGGTTCCCACACACCAAAACACCTAGAGATACTACTTTGACACTGTATTGGATATGCTTCAAAGAACTAGGAGTATGTAAGTACACACTCTATAGGATACGCAGAATTTGATTTATGCATTTGATGGACATATTGCACTATTTTTGTGTTTTCTATTTTTTTCATAAATATTTGTGCTCCCCATGACTTGGACTACGATGACTGTTCGATTTCAAAAAGCCCACTCTTCTTAACAATTTTGCTTCAGTTCATTGAGGTTTGTGGGCATTTGTTTATGCACAGCTCTCTTAAGTTCCCGCCACAGCATTTCAATCGGGTTGAGGTCTGGACTTTGACTGGGCCATTGTAATACCTTGATTACTTTCTTTTTCAGACATTCTGTTGTAGATTTGCTGGTGTGCTTGGGATCATTGTCCTGTTGCATGACCTAATTTCGGCCAAGCTTTAGCTGTCGGACTGATCGCCTCACATTTGACTCAGAATACTTTGGTATACAGAGGAGTTCATGGTCGACTCAATGACTGCAAGGTTCCCAGGTCCTGTGGCTGAAAAACAAGCCCAAATCATCACCCCTCCACCATCATGCTTAACAGTTGGTATGAGGTGTTTGTGCTGATATGCTGTGTTTGGATTTCGCCAAACGTGGCGCTGTGCATTATGGCCAAACATCTCCACTTTGGTCACGTCTGTCCAAAGGACATTGTTCCAGAAGTCTTGTGATTTGTTCAGATGCAACTTTGCAAACCTAAGCCATGCTGCCATGTTCTTTTTAGAGAGAAGAGGCTTATTCCTGGCAACCCTTCCAAACAAACTATACTTGTTCAGTCTTTTTCTAATTGTACTGGCATGAACTTTAACATTTAACATGCTTACTGAGGCCTGTAGAGTCTGAGATGTACTGTAACTCTTGTTTTTTTTGCAATTTCTCTGAGCATTGCACGGTCTGACATTGGGGTGAATTTGCTGGGACGTCCACTCCTGGGAAGATTGGCAACTGTCTTGAATGTTTTCCACTTTTGAATAATCCTTCTCACTGTAGAATTATGGACTTTAAATTGTTTGGAAATGGCCTTGTAGGGAAAAACCCTTCCCAGATTGATGGGCAGGAACAATTGCTTCTCTAACATCATTGCTGATGTCTTTCCAATTTGGCATTGTGTTAACACACACCTGATTGCTCCAGACCAGCAAACTGCTAAAACTTTGGCTTTTATAGAGGTGGTCACACTTGCTGATGATTAATCAAGGGCATTTGATTAGCAGCAACTATCTGCTACTTAGCATCTTAATTCCTATGGAAGCAGTAAGGGTGTACTTAGATTTTCACACATGGCTTCTCCATTTTGGCTTTATTTTTGTTAAATAAATCATGACTCAGTGTAAAATATGGCATGTGTTGTTGTTCATCTGAGGTTGCATTTACCTAATTCTTAGACCTGCTAAGGAACAGATGATTGTTATTATGTCCTGATATGTAAAACCATATAATTCAAAGAGGGTGTACTTTATTTTTCACTAACTGTATGTGTCTTAACTGGTCTATTGTTTTTATCCACGTACTGTAGGTCACATGGGCACTTAAATAAATCACATGGTCTGTTTTACAGTTTACATGTTTCTTAATGTTGAACCAGTCACCTGAAATATTCGACTTACATTTACATTTCGCTAAATGGTCTAAATGTGAATATAGAATTGGGAGTTTTCTTGTCCTAATAGATCCACTGTATTGTAAAATATAAGGTTTAATAATATCTTCTGGGGAAAATACAGCAACCTGTCCTCATGAAGACCTATTAAAATGCATTTTCTGTGCCAGCATTTTTAAAAGGTTTGGTGAACAATAGTGGTACACATAATTGAGAGATGTTTGATGGGTTATGTTATGTAGATAAATTGCATAATATTTTATAAAATCGGTGAAGTGATGTATTATGTATACCCTATTTTAGGAATATCTGACATTGTTGATCCTGTACATTGTTTGTCTGAAGAGAATTAACACCTCGATTAATTTTACTAGTTAAAAATGTAATTAAATAAAAAAAATAGTTTTAACTTGCCCCATGCTTTAATGCAGGGAAGTATACAAAATGTCCCAGTACAGTACAAGCTGCAATTAAATCATTTCACTTGTGTTCAGTTCTGACAAAGGTTGTAGCAATGACATTTACTTCATTGAAAAATATATGTAAAATATAGTTTAACCGTTGTCTTACTTCACTTCAGATGAGGTGCTTAGTGCCAGTCTAATCCACATAGCTCCAGACTACAGTAGTTGTACAAATATCCTTGAGGCACACATCCTGTGACTTGCTATACCCTTCTGATCAGCGTAGTGTCACATGATATGTCAGGTGCAGACAACTGAAGTAGCAGGTGACCATTAGCACAAGAGGATTGCTCATGTTTATAGTTACATAATGAGGACATCAATTGCCAGGGAGTTTATAAAACATGCATAGTATGCATCACAAGTTTATAACACACAGATAAAGTACTCTATTCTACTTGCAATATTTGTCATAATTAGAAGGTTAATTTGCAAATGAAAACCATATTAGAAAAGTAGATAAAAAGAAAATGCTAAATAAATGAATAGTATCTACAGTATAAAAGAATAAAAAAATAAATATATAAGAGAATAACAAGAAAATATAAATCAGAATTAAAGATATTTGAAGGTCTTCAAATCTGCTCACAGATTTTCATTGTTTCTTTGTAAATTTTGCATTTTCGACACATTTTTTGAGACAATTTACAGCACTCATAATTTAGCCAATTTTACTAGTATTTTTCCACTTTTGCCATAATTTAGCAAAAATGGCAGTGAATGCCACAGTAGGTAGCGTGTAAAGGGCAACATGACCTTTCACACTTTCACATATAGTATATGTTTGCCGAAATGTATTATGAAAACACTGCATATTTTGCCTGGCTTGCAAACTTGTAGAAAAGTCTCACAAATCTCTTATCAAAATTGAAGTTGTGGGGTCTTACTATTTATAATCCAATATTCGTCATGCTTACAGGCATGCTTTCATTTACCGATGCTGGGTGTCCATGTCAACTCAAAAATCAATGAGACTGCTGCCCATAACCATAGGAATAATATAATCAATATAGTAAAAATACTTGAGAATATGGTCTAGATTCACTGAATGTCAATAAATGAAAAAAATGGTGTTATCAGTGGTTAAAGCCAATTTTATTTATCAACCTGTTTACTAAGCTATATCGAGTGATAAGGGCCTTTTTAGTGCAGTGATATGTCATGAATGTTTTTTAAAGCGGAGTACAGCTATGGCAGGCCTTTTTTTCGCCTGCTAATGCACGTCAGGAAATGCATAATGCAGCAGCTCTATTACCTAGTTACATAGTAGTTGAACTTTGGAGGAAAAAAATATGTTCAATTAAGTTCAACCTATGTTACATTTAGTCGACGGAGATACTTATCTGATATTTGTATTTATATTATCTGGTTGTAGCACTTCTAACTTCACATTGCAAAGCCAGCAGCCAACCTCAGACTGTTGAGACACAAAAGGTAAATATAGCTGTCTGTGAGTCGGTTTAATGGCTATGCACTTCTTTAACCCAGGCTGTGCTGAAAAGCTGTGTAATACGGTAGACATAAGCTTATAGGGGTCCATGGTAAAATGGACAAGAAGCAAAAAATGACACACTTTGAGTGCTTATTTGCATGTCATTACCCAGAATCCCTTGCTGTAGTGGATGCATTGTATGCTAATTGATAATGGGGAAAGGCAAGGTTGCCAACCTGTCAGACGTGAAAGTGCTCACAAGTGATGTTTTAATTTATTGATCCATAGGAAGGCAAACAAAAAAAACCACATTAATTTGAATTGAAAGCATGCCAAAATAAGATGGGTTAGTGCTTTATCGGAGCCACGACAATGCAACAGCAGGTGAAATAAAACCTGCTACATCGTATACAAATGAGCATGCAAATGAGTACTAAACTTTAAATTACTGATTCAATCAACTCTGATACCAAGCAAAGGTTGATACCAGAAGCTGATACAGGGATGCACATTATTTCAACAACTTGAAAGGCAATGATGTTACAATTTATCTACTCCTTTTCCTCAATTCAAAGTATTTTTTTTTTTGTGAGGCCGTTAACTTTAGAATGGTTGCTGCTTCTTTTTAAATGAGATATTCAGTACGCCTCTATGTAGCTTCTAAGAGCAGTATCTATAGTGTATTCTGTGGCAGTGGTTCTTATAACTTTCCTCAGGGCCCTGGACCAAACCAGGATTTTAGGTTCCAAGTAAGAAAAAATTGTAGTGATTTAAAGCTCTCCAGCGCTGGATCCATTTAGTGTTAATACACTCAATATTATGCATAAACAGAGGCACATTGCATGAGACTAGTGGTACAGTATATAATTGATAAATAGTGATTCCCAAAAAGGTATGAAGTCCATAAAGAGACAAATGCACCCTGAAGGTAAGAATTAGTGGGTTTTAAGCTCACTCCTCAAAACCTCATTGGGAAATCTCTGGACTGCTATTAACACACGAGATTCACTTAATAGTATATAGATAATATACCCACATTCTGATGTACTTCTGTCCTGTGCCTCTCATTGAGTAATGGTATCAGAATAGACAAATAGACAAAAATAGGATTATGGCACACAGCCAAGAGAGTGAGTAACAAAAATAAATGAGTAAAAATATAAAGCTTTTTTGGGCCCTTTAAACAGGAGGTGTAACAAACCTCCTATGCGTTTCGTGCGCGTTGCACTTTATCAAGGAGTCCTGTATAATACCAACCCTATTCATATGGAAACTAGATGTGCAAATGCATGGATTAGTCCTAAAACCTGGTGTGCGACTGGTTGGCCTAGAGGAAAGGTTTTAAGACTGAGAACCACTGTTCTCATTAGAGATGTGAAAAATGTTTGCTGAAGTTTGCGAACCAGGAAAAATATGCCCTTTTTTGTCACAATGGATTATGGTCAGAGTTATAGACATACTGTATTCCTCAGCAAAATATGCAGGCCTAAATAAGGAACTGGTTATAGCTCTTAAACTACAAGACTGATGTGGTTGAGGGAGGGAGAAAAACTGCCTCTTCAGGAAGAGTGGGAAAACTATGTGAGCGTAGAGCTATGAGTTGAGGCGGCACGTTACCCACATGTCTACCATTATTTCACCCATGCCAAGTTAGAGGTGAATTAATACCACCAGACTGAAGATCTGAGCAACAGAATATATAATTAGCTGTGTGACTAACATTTATTTTTTGGATCCTATACCGTTAGATTGTTAAGATGTCTTAAACTATTAGAGTCCATTCCCTGGGCCCTAAACACCACCTAAAACTCCCAACCAAACATATCCCAACATAGCCTACATACGGTATACACGTCATGTCTGGGACTAAGAGTGAAAGCATGGCTAATAAACAAAGCTGATCTCAGTTAACCAGTGCTGCCATATGACCTGTACTAGTACCTCATAATCAACCTTGGTATCCCCCCTGCGGACCTAAACATGATGGGACCCTCCACTTATTGGGTGTCACATGGGCTGCTGATGGTTTCTCTTCCTGTCTCCCATTATGATCATCATCTGAGATATGAACACTACACCCCACACTAGTGGTGTGACTTGATCCCTTCTCCACCGGTTTACTGTATATTGTACCTTCCTGTAACGGAGCGCTCACCACAAACACGGCGTGACCGTGAGGCCGAGGTGGGGATTTGATATACATTATATTTGAAGTTGCTGAGTCTATGTTTTAAGAGCACCACACAGTCTGGTTTTCTACTTTGATATAACACCAACCCACAGCCGCGTGGGCGCGTCTGGAGTGTAGATTGGTTGAGGTAGACGGGTCGTGGTAGGAGAGGTCTGGATGGTCAGTAATACTTGCCGAGGTCGTTGTTGGAGAGTAGTGGATCATAGGAGGTACTTAGCCATGGTCTGTATTGGAGAGAGGCGGACCGTCGTGGTACTTTGCCGAGGTCAGTATTGGAGAGGTGTGAATGGTCGTACGTAGCCGAGATCAGGAGAACAGAAGAGCGGAGTCCGGAAGAGTAGCCAAGTTCAGAAACAAGGAGCAGTACAAGAATGTTGAGGCAAGACAGCAGTGAACACTTCGCTAGCAGGAAGGTTTATGCTCAGCCAAAATGCCAGTGTGGCAGCTGAGCATATAAAGGAAGATTGTCCAATGAGGTATGTCTCGCTGTGGTTGGCTGGAGGGATAGCAAAGGTATACACAGGCAGAGGAATCTGAAACAGGTGTAGTAAAGGCAGAGGAGCAAGAAAGGTTCTGCGCATGTGTGCGAGTGCCGCGCATAGCGGGTGCGCGCTGCTTGATGGTGGCGTCACCGCACGAGCGTAGCCTGGAGGCGGGGCCAGCAGGGATGGCATTTAGTGCAGAGTGTGGTCCGCGTGTGCCCCTAGATGAGATGCTGGTATTTGCCGGCAGGTGAGATGTGCTGCAGGAGGCAGTAGCGGAACATCCGGTCGTGGGTTGGGGTAAGCGAGGAGCGCGCCAAGTATCACGGATGGCACATCTCTAGTTCTAATTTTTGAGGTATGTGTTGCTGTATAATGAAAAAATAGGATAAACCGCTCACTTATTAATTTCCAAATTTATGTTTGTCCATAAGTAAGGTGTATAGGGGATAAATATCATACTGCAAAAAAATGATCCAAAGAGATCCAACGTACCCCAATTGTTGCACTTAATATATAGTAAATAGATAATTAGGACTCTCATAGTCATTCAGATAGTTATTCTGATTGGCGATCAATATAACTATCTGAAGGACTATGAGAGTCCTAATTATATATTTACTATGTATTGAGTGCAACAATTGGGGTACTTTGGATCCCTTTGGATAATTTTTTGCAGTATTTGTTGCTGTATCAAATATACTGTACATTTGGGCCTAAATCCTAAATTATAGAACAACTGTTAAAAGCTGTATTATGCTTGCACTTTTTTTCTACTTTAGTATATGTTGCTAAGTGGCAATGGACCTTCAATATTATGAAAGGCCTGAAGCAGTAATCTATTCGTTTAATTTGTTTGGAGCTGTTTTTCAAAAACACAAGTCCAGTATTGGCAAGTACAGTAACATAAGAAAGAGCACTCAAGCACAAATCAAAGTTCTATTTGTTTGTGCTAAAGTGCCTGAGAGAACAAGGTGCTAACTCTTCCCTGTGAAAGAACAGAACATGTGCTTTTTGCTGAATCTAGCCGACAACAAATAATCAATCACTTATTTGTGAGGGCAACAGTTCTTCCAATGGGACAGTATTTATTTTTTGGCTAACTATTAATCATTTTTATTTGATCTATAGATAAAGCAGGGTATTTATCAAATAATTACTTATGCATTGAACTTTGATAATAATAATACTGATTTTTTTTCGTTTCAGTGTGTGGTGCCACGTGGCTCCAGGAGAGATGTATATTTGTTGTACATGTAGGTTGTGGTACCTTTCAGAAGGCCAACATGACTTTATAGTTACAATTATAGTGTACAGAGCTGCCAAAACCTAAGCCTTCATCTTTTAGTTTCTTCCTCAAGAGTACACTTAAATAACTGCTACTGTACGTGGGTCTGCTAAAAGATGTCACAACCTACAGTTCTTCTGCACTTTCAATGTGCAAAGCTAGAACTATTCTGGAGCACAATTTTAGTAATTTTATTATTAGAGACAAACAAGAACACAGACGTAGCTTTCTCCTTTTACATGACTCAGGTTAAACAGTAGTATGTGTGACACTAACTGTAGCAGCTAAGATCATAATATTGCTGCATTAAACTGACTTTGGGCATTTAATGACTGGTTTATACAAGCTACACAACCAAGCTAACCAGGCTAATCACGCGTCCCATTGCATTGCATCTGGGTAAGTTTAATAACCTGAATGAAACCTGGAACAGAGCCCAGTTATCATGTGACTACGTCTGTTCATTCTACGCGTCATTGACTTTAAAACATTGTGTTTTCCAAAACAATTCATATTGTACATTTCATCAGACATTCAGTTCTGGTCAAACCATGTTTGATACCTCCCATGTTGATGTTACTTTTAATTATCTTGTTTATTCTGGTTTTTTAGCTCAGGATGGTATTTTGAAGAACTGCAATTAAGATTTGTGGAATCTGATTATCACACAGTACTATATTGCATTGTTTTACACAGTACATTGAAATTTAAAGTACAACAAATTGTAGTTTAGGGAAACTGTCAAGCTTTTTTTTAACATAATCTTCACTGCAAAATAGATTCCCACAATTAAGTCAATGGAGAATTTTGGCCAACAATGGCTCGAACGGCCATAGTGTAGGACAAAGCTTTGCAGGGCTCCCTGGAATTACCTAAAATTATTTGTTCTATACTGTACGTTAATAAAATGTTATATTCTTGCAGCACTCAATCTGTCCTCATAATCCCTTATGGAACTTTACAGGATATAAACTCTCAAATATTAACATTTTTAACACTATTAGGTAATAAGCATACTCCGTAATCATACGGTATGCAGGTCCAAAATTCTCTGGGATTCACTAAGCACCCATTTGGGTTATCGCAACCCATCTCGCGTTAACTGCAATTGATTTAGGGTACGGTACCATGTATCGACTCAGTTAATATTCCTATTGAACTCTTACTAGTTGCTGGACAATTTAAGAACATTTCTCGCTCCACCGCAAGCACGCGCCTTCTATATCCTAAGCCTAAGACAAGGACAGTGAGCGAGAGAGGGGGTGAGTGAGGGGGTAATAGGGGTGGGAGAGAGCGCGAGGAGGTGTGCAATAGAAAAGACTCAAAGGACCCACCAATGGGGTGGACTTGGTGGGAACACTAGTTCTTGCCCTCGGGAAAGCTGTCCTTTGCCCTGTACATGAGGTTATTTTTAATGTCCAAAAATGATTGTAAATTATATTAATTGTTTTTGACATTGATTAGCCGACACAGACAATAAGTATAAAACTTTAGTGTAGCAGATCTTACTGAAAAATAAAGAGGTTAAAATAATAACACGCAGCATTTTCCACCTCTTTCCAGCACTACCCATTTATAAAATATCTAAAATGTACATGATGCATTACATTTTGTATTAAATCGTTTTTAAGGTGGTATAAGTAGCAATTTAATTTAGTCATAGGTTAAATGTACATTGTATTATTTAATTTTCACACAAGCCTACCAGCATCCTTATCATATAGTACTTCACTTCCTCCCCATAACCATTATAACTACTCTAGATATCTCTCTACAAAATTGTATATACTATCCTCTTCCACTTATTATATACTGTACATAGGCAATATAGGGTTACTGCAAGCCTGGTCTAGGTGATTAAAAAAGACATTCTTTTTTCCTAAAAAAAAATCTATTGGGAAAAATTAGCCTATATGACAATGGTCTGAATTTTGTTTTGTACTTTAAAAAAAAAAAAAAAAAAAACATTTAACAGCAATTACATATGTCAGATTTGACCTCTAAATAAAAAGTAGTGAGAAACCCTGTGTGAAACTCCAGGCCAAGACTCAAGACTCTGCAATGCTTAAATACCATGTCGGTGAATAAATCACGAAAGAGGTTTAGCGTTAAAAGTATGTGGCAGAGTTGATTATACAGCACACTTTTCAAAGGAAGAATGAAGGACTAAAGCTTTACAGCATATAGACTGTTTAAAGAGCAGTCCTTTTTTATTGACATACTGTAGTCAACTAACAACCATTCTCATGCAGTATTGTATTGTATGTCTTTCTTTATATAGCGCCATAAATATACATAGCGCTTAACAGTAGTAATACATATCACATAAATAACAAATAATATTAATCAGGTCATGGGAATAAGTGCTTCATACATAAAAGTAACATTAAGGAAGAGGAGTCCCTGCTCCGAGGAGCTTACAATCTAATTGGTAGGTAGGGAGAACGTACAGAGACAGTATGAGGGAATTCTAGTAAGTGCGTCTGCAGGGGGGCAAGCTTTATGTATCATGTGTCCAGGATTATCCAGTGCTATTCATATGCATCTTTAAGCAGATGTGTCTTAAGGTGGGTCTTAAAGGTGGATAGAAAGGGTGCTAGTTGGGTATTGAGGGGAAGGGCATTCCAGAGGTGCGGGGCAGAAAGTGAGAAAGGTTTAAGGCGGGAGAGAGCTTTAGATACAAAGGGGAGAAAGAAGACATCCTTGAGAAGTACGCAAGAGTCGGGATGGTGCATAGCGAGAAATTAGGGCTGAGATGTAAGGAGGGGCAGAAGAATGTAAAGCTTTAAAAGTGAGGAGGATTATTGAGTGTGAGATACGGGATTTGATCGGAAGCCAGGAGAGGGATTTCAGAAGGGGAGAAGCGGAGACAGATTTAGGAAAGAGTAGAGTGATTCTGGCAGCAGCGTTTAGGATAGATTGTAGGGGAAACAGGTCAGAGGCAGGAAGGCCAGGAGGTTGCAGTAATCGAGACTTGAGAGAATGAGGGCCTGAGTCAGAGTTTTAGCAGTCGAGTAACAGAGGAAAGGGCGTATCTTTGTGATATTGCAGAGGAAAAAGCAACAAGTTTTAGAAACATTTTGAATATGAGAGGAGAATGAGAGAGAGGAATCAAGTGTAACCCCTAGGCAGCGTGCTTGGGTGAATGATCGTATCAAGTGATTTCCTTCTTTGGTGTCTATGATGTTGCAATTAGGAGATTACTACTTGTACTGTACATATGCGGGCTTTTTTAAATCACTTTCTTTTAATGGCTTCTCATTCTATTAAGGAATGAAAAAAAGCCCTGTGTAATTCAATTTTATTATATGGATTCTGCTGGAACTGGGAAAAAAAAGTGTATGGATTATATATTTGTAATAGTTCTGTACTCTTCTGCATTTCTCTAAAAGGTTCTGGCAGAACATAGAGAAAACTAGAATCTTTGCAAGATATTTATCTATGACGTTATGGTTGCAGACATGCTTTTTTTATTTTTGTATAAATTATAACAACTAAGGGCTAAATTCACATTAATCCATTAAAACAGAAAAAAAACCATGATGTTACCTAAAACAGGAACGGACATTATTTTCCCTTATTTAACGCCTTATTCACTACAATCATTCTATGTGTCCCGTTATTAAGCTGTAGCACGTATGGGCGTTAAGCAAGAAAAAACAGATGCACTTTAAGAACAATAAACTTTGTTGTGAATTAACCAGTTTAGCGCAGATGCACCATTAGCATGCATATGTGTTCCTACAAAATAGCACACATGCAAGTTAAGTAATGTACTACACCTGTCAATGTAACTTAAATATGCAATACATAAAGTCTATTAAATCACACCATTCACGTGCGTTGTTCAGAAACCATAGCCGAACAAACCTCAACAGTTGCTGCCAGCAAGGGACTTAAGAAGTGTCAAATACACTGATGATGAGAGAGGAGATATACTGTACAGTAACTCCTCATCAATGACAGCGGACAGCTACAGCATACTCTTTAGAGAGCTCTGTTACATAACTAACATTTATGGGGAAAAAATATAGGAGAAAATCCTCAATAATATAAATGTACATGGACATGCCAAGAGAACAGCAGATCTGCTCCGGAAGCAATAGGCAGAAAACAAGTGTAAATTTAAAAAAAAGGTTGGCAGACCTTGCATGGAAGACAAGGAAAACAGAAGGAGGGCCTCCTGCAGAGCAAGAACTAGCACCCTATTATGGGCAGCCGCTCACAGAGGGGATTTCCTTAGCTCATATTGTGGGGCTGGAATGTCTAGTAGTTGATACAGGAAATCCGCAAGAGGAAGAACAGGGATTGTAAATTACAAATGTAATTTAACAGCTTTGAAAATGCTGTTATTGCAATACATTTGAGAAAAAGGTCTATGCACATACATTTTCTTGCTGTCTCCATAAACATTTTTGCTTGTTTACACAATATGCACATTTTAAAAACTTAAAAGATGAATACCGTATGTGTGGTTTAACAGAAATCCATTTTAGGTATGTTTGAGTGCTCATAAATACTCATAAATATTACGTTTTTAAGTCCAGTTACAGAGCATGAGATGTTCAAAGCACAGGTTTATGTTTGATGTGTGATTTTGTATCTATTACATTATGGATACTTTATTACCTTATTTATCTGCAATAAGCATGTCACGACACTTGGTTACTTTGTGGCTGTCCAGCATTTCTCTTTTTGCAGCAATAGCACGGTGGAGGTTTGGGAGCCTTATTCTATTATTTGACACCTTGTGAGGGTATATAAAGCATGTATTTGTTGACCACTGTATCTCAACAAAGGTTCTTGTGTGAACCAAAACGTTGATCCCTGTTTATTAAACCCCTTTTTTTTTTTTAATTTTGAAGACCACTATTTTCTATTTCAAAGGTAAAGGTTCAATATGTCTTAGGTCCACTTTATTTCTTCACTTCATTAGGCCTTAATTGTGTAACCAATATCTGGGAGGATGTAATCGGGCGCTCTTCAACAGTTTCAATAAATATGTGAATACATTTATAGAGTGCAAGTTTATACAATTCTATTACCTAGTGAATATAATATAATAATAATGGGGAACCAAAGTGAACAATTAATATAAAAATGCGTGACTACATAAATAGGGATATACATGAAATACCAACAAGTGTGAATTAATACAAGATGTTCACAGCATAGTCATGAAAAAGATAAAAAGGCATAACATAGTGCGACCAATAATTTGACAAGATGAATCTTTAGGGCTGTAAGTCAATTCCACTCCCTTTATCCAAAGTAAAAATGCCTACCAGAGACTCAATCTCTCCCTGAATGGGGCAATGGCATGTGTAGACCATGGTGTAGATCCAACAGATATGGTGCAGTTCTCCCCCAATCGATTTCATATAAACAAGAGAGACTCATATGTGTAATATATCTTTGGACAATGTATTAGTATGCAGCAATAGAAAGGTAAAATGCACTCCATTTTTACACTCAGAATGAGCGCATTGTACGAAAGGCTCGTATCCCTGGCGTCTCTGTCACCGGCGCGTGTGTGTAGCACATCTGCGTACGTCATTTCCGGTAATGACAGCAGTGAGGGCGGAAGTGCTGTAACACTGTATCTCTGGTTGCCAGGATCTCCTCCCCTTGTATTGAGCGCAGTGGGCTTGGATTCAACGTGTTTTGCCAGTCTCGGCTTCCTCAGGAATCCTACCCTGCTGGTGTATTTCCTGGTTTATATAGGCTAATTTCCTAATAGTTTAATTAAGCCATGACTCTAAATATGCTCCTGGTATTGTGAATCTGCACCACTCAGTACATAGTGGTGTATCAAAAGATGACAATAATCAGAATACTGAAAGCCTATTGACTATAAATAGAAATTCTTAATAGTTAAATTGAGCTATTGATCTCAATATGCCGATGTTAATGTTAATACACCACTCAATACATAGTGGT
Organism: Ascaphus truei; assembly: GCF_040206685.1. Taxonomy (NCBI): domain Eukaryota; kingdom Metazoa; phylum Chordata; class Amphibia; order Anura; family Ascaphidae; genus Ascaphus; species Ascaphus truei. The sequence goes on along the minus strand of NC_134487.1, from coordinate 53,082,372 downwards.
GACTCAAAAGAGGACACTGCAGAATGCTGACAGCCTAATAGCTGTACTTAGAACTGACAAAATATATCAATCTCCAAAGTTAATTCAACAATTAAAAAACATTTTAAAAAAACGACGACGCAACTATTTAATAAAATATGATATAAAATTATAATATAAATAACAATTAATACGACGCAAATATAAGCGAATAGTATGGTGGAACCTGAAAGGAACAGAAGGCAGAAAGAGAGAACACAAGTACATAGCACCTGTTCTTCCATCTCTACATTAGACATGGGACAAATTCCGATCTTCTTATAGAGGGTTACGGAAAGAAAGGGGGAACTATACAATAACATATGGACATTACAAAATTAAATAAAGACCCCAATATCAATACCCACATTTAGCCCATGAGGAACCAATGTGTGCAATTTATATATCCAATAAGTTTCTCATTGTGTCAATTGGTTAATCCTATTCAACTCTCTCCAGTTGATAGGAACCTGTTCAATTCCTTTAAGATTGATGTTTTGGGATCCGAATTATGATGTATTCTGAAATGTTTTGAAACATAATGGGTAGGCAAACTTTTCCTTATGTTCCCTAAATGTTTAGAGAATCCACAGGGGCACTCCAATATGTAGACCACAAATGTGGATTTGCAATTATTATAGTTTTCAATAGGAAAAATGTCATTGGTTCGGTTAGAACTGAAAGTAATTTTTTCAGGGCTTTTATGGATATTGTACATGCCTTACACATGATAATACCAAATAATTCCTTCGGTTTATTCAACCAATTGGACGTACTGGTAGTACTTTTTCTAAATGACGTGGGAACTAATTTTCCTTTTAAATTAGGTGCCTTACTGAAAATCACATCGGGTCTTTCTGGTAGATGGTCTTTTAATATTGGGTCGTTCCTCAGACCATGCCAGTGTTTACTTATGATCTTCTTAATCTGTGTGGCCTCTCTATTATATTCAGTAATGAATGACATATTGAACTTATTTGGATCATTTGTGTGTTTTTTTTTTTTACTGTTCACTTCTTGGTATTGCATTTGTTTTTTCTATAGCTTTATTTATTGTGGTTTCGCTACATCTGCATTGCCTACATTTTTTAATAAGAATTTCCGATTGTTCTATATACACATTATCTTCGGTACAGTTATGCTTAATTCTACGTAACTGTCCGTACGGAATATTTCTTATTCAGTTTCGGTCATGACAGCTTAACTGCAAGATGTAATTATTGGCGTCAACTGTCTAAAAGTGTGTTCTTGTTTTCAATCACTAGATCCAAGAATTCTACTTCTTTTTTTTTACTAAAATTAGATATAAATTTAAGATTCAGATAATTTGTATTAATATAATTCAAAAATTAATTCTATGATAATTGATCCCCTTGCCATTACGTTATCTATAAAACGGCGCCATAAGACCAGGTTCGCACAGAGCTTTTGGTTGGACCAGACAAAATAGCTCGGTGCGAACCTGTTCCCCATGGCCATACCACATTTTTGCAGATAAAATGTATCATTAAACCAAAAGTAGTTTTTCTTTAATATGAACTTTATAGATTCTAAAATGAAATCAATTTCAACTTCAAGAAATTCCTTGTCTGCTCTTAAAAATATTTCTATTGCATCACATCCATCTTTGTGTGCAATAGATCTATATAGAGAGGTCACATCTGCTGTTACCAGTATAAAATTCTCTTGCCATCTAATTGTTTCTAATATTTGAATAATATAATAATATGTTTGGTATCAAAGATATAAGATTTAAGTGATTTCACGTATTTTTGCAAAAAACAGTTGATGTATTCTGAGAGATTTGTGGTCAGGGAATCTATACTGGATATAATCTGTCTTCCTAGTGCAGGGGTCCGCAAACCTGTCCTCAAGAGCTGCACACAGGCCAGCTTTTATGGATATCCCTGTTTCAGCACAGGTGGCTCAATCAGTGGCCCAGTCAAGATCTGAGGCACTGATTGAGCCACCTGTGCTGAAACAGGGATATCCATAAAAGCTGGCCTGTGTGTGGCTCTTGAGGACAGGTTTGCAGACCCCTGTCCTAGGGGATGTGAGATATTTTTATGTAGTTTGGGGAGAAAGTAAAATAATAGCAATTTAGATTTATCTTTAAGTAAATAGTTGAATTCATTCTCATTTAGAATGTCCAATGATTTCCCTTTATTAAGCAGAATTTTCAAATCATTAAAGAATTCCACAGTAGGGTTTCGGTCTAATTCTGTATAGGTGTTTGAAGAGACAAATAGACTATTAGGAGAAACAATGTAATAGCTCTTATCTAATATAACAACCCCCCCTCTTATCTGCTTGTTTTATAATAATGTCCTCCGATCTCTCAAACCTTTCAGTGCTTCTCTCTCTATTTTTAGTTAGATTGTATTTAAACCTCGATTTAGAGCTTTCTTCCACAAGTTTATCAAAATCATTAGTTATTTGATGAAGACATCCAAAAATTCTCCATTCTCATGACTGTTGTAGAAAGTAGATTTAGGTTTTCATTTTGTATGAACGTAATCATCCCCTCTCTTTCCAATTGGTAAAATATTGTTTGAGTTTACAACAATTCTTCTCTGTGATTCAAGATTTAAAAAATGTCTTTCGACAGTCATCTTTTCGTAAAAATGTATTCGCATCTATGAAAAGTTTAAAATTATTGGGCCTTTCTTTGGTGCAAACGTGTGTGGGATCTACACAATGGTCTACACATGTCATTGCTCCATTCAGAGAGAGCTTGAGTCTCTAATAGTGTCACTGGAGACTAGGTTTATTAATACCTTTCATACCGTTATGATTTGATTGAGCAAGATGAACCAATAAAATAAATTGTAATTAATTCCAGGATTAGACAGACACTCAATGTAACACAATTTGCACTAAAAACACACTTACTAGAACTGGGCTAACCAAATAAATCTTCCTTGGAACAAAATGTTAACAACCGATATCTGTAGGAGTCCTTTCCAATGACCTGGAGGTACTCACGAAAGTCCTGGAATACAATTCGGCATGCAATCCCAGCTGCGACCGCTACGTCCCACAAAAGCGGGACTTTCTTGAGTAAATATCTCTGAAGCCGGCTCGCGTCTATTTCGCACAGAGCATCTTTTCTGTAACTTGAATTTGTCGCTGTTGGTTTGGCGCTTGGAATCTGAGGTTCTGATTGGCTGCAAGGTTTTTTATAGGTTTTAGAGTCCCATTCAGAAACCACTACAACCAATCAGCACGTGGGAATTCTTCTGCCAGCCTATCACCAATTTGCCGGTATACTGAAGAGGAGTGGGTACCTATTTGGATTCTGCTAAGGGGCACACGCCAACCTGGCACCTCTGCCTCTTAGCATATCGAGCCCACCCACTGTCCCGGCTCCACAGAGTTTGGGGAGGGCAAATGGTTGCCGGATAGCCCTTTGTTAACCCAGGACGGAGGTACTCAAGTATAAGCACAGCACTCCTTTATGACATAGCTGGTGCACCCCCTGAACCCTTATACCAGGTTCAGGGTTACTTGGGCATGAACTGGGCATCCCCTCTTATGCTAGGAACCCCGAGACCGTTCTGGGGATACCTTGATCCCCCATGCCCTTTTTAGCATTCCTGTTTGTGCTGAAGCAGGGAACCCTGGTTTCCAGGGTAGGATTTTGCCAGAGCATTGTGCTTCAATGTGCCCGAGAATCTTACCTGATTCCCGGGTACATCTCTGGTATCCCGTAACTCGGGAACCCGGCTACATTGCCACAATCTGATAGAAGTTTCTCTGCAAAACCCACCCTCCAAACACCCAGACTCGCAAGCTCTGCTGGTCAGCACCCCTGGAAAGGCAAAAACACAAAAATACTGAATTGTCACATAATTTACACACAGTCACAGTGATGCATATACCACAGTTGGGTCCAAGAGCTGACACTCTAGGACCATTACACACGGATCAGGGGTAACCAAGTGGGCTTAACCTTTATTATTGAGCCTGGTTACCCCTTCACAAATAGGCATTTTTACTTTGGATAAAGTGTGAGTGGAATTGACTTACAGCCCTATAGATTCATCTTGTCAAATTATTGGTCGCACTATGTTGTGTCTTTATATCTTTTTTCATGACTATGCTCTGAACATCTTGTGTAATCAATGTTAGAATCCCATACCTTCTATACAATGGACCCTTGATTTGTACAACTTCCGTTAAAGTGAATTTGCACCTACGCGGTTTTGTTTTTAATGCCCAAATTAAAAAAAACTTGATGGGTGGTTAATACATACATGAGTTGTCGCGAGGTGGTGTACAGCACGTCTCGCTGTTCTGCACCCTCACTTACAGTAATGTGCATGCCCAAACACCACACCTCATCATTGGTGAGTGCTAAACTACCGTTCTGCTGATAAAATAGATTTGTACAGTATCTAGGAAGAGATGGGAGTACTTGGTAACAATGTGCAAATAAGTGTAGAAGTTGGAAAAAAGGGACTCTTGGAAGTTTGGGAAAGGTGTCCTCATTTTCCCATGTAACCTTCAGTTCCATTTATGTATATTCGATTTGCACAAGGTTTTCCAGGAACGCATCCCTTGTGCAAATTGAGGGGTTACTATATTTATTATTATGCCACAAAGAAAATGAATACCAGTAGTATGCTCCCCAATCTATTTCACATCTTTGGCAATAGAAAGATTAAGCGAAAAAAATCTTCACACTCAAAGTTCAGACGGATTAATGTATAGAAATACTTGACATCCCTTTGACTGAATGCTGCTGCAAAGATTCAGACTTTCCCAGAGTCTGTAGAAGAATATCCAAAGCACATGTTAAGGCACAAAAAATCTCAGGGTCACAATAGATGTAGATTAGAGCCTTTTTCAGATGGATGACATCACTTGATCCTCTGTATAGGAAAGGTCCTCTAATACGTAAGTGAATAAATTGCCTTGGGATGCCTAAAGGACTTCCTGAGCCTCCTTCAGGTAGTGCTGAGGTGTCTGAGTTTTTTCAGCAATTCCACTGCTGGAATTCCTCTAAGGAAGCTCAAAGATTGTATTGTATTGTATGTCTTTATTTATATAGCGCCATTAATGTACATAGCGCTTCACAGTAGTAATACACGGGGTAATCAAATAAATAACAGGTCATGGGAATAAGTGCTTCAGACATAAAAGTAACATTACGCAAGAGTCCCTGCTCCGAGGAGCTTACAATCTAATTAAGATAACAGTGAAAAGCATACACGCAGCTGTGGGAGCTCGCAGTGGAATTGCTGACCGGAGTGCAGTAAGAACACAGACACCACAGCTCTACCTTAAGGAGGCTTGGTACTACCTTTATGCGTCCCAAGGTGATTTATTCACTTACGTTTCTGTGTTGGAGGACCTTTCCTATATAGAAGATCAGGTGATGTCTTTCATCTGAAAAAAGATGGCACTGAGATTTTTTGTGGATAAAAATCTGCGTTTGGATATTTTACATCCTTAAAAGACAAATTAGTTTAATCTACACAGTTAGGAGAACGTTTTTGGATAATTGAAGGTGTGTTTCAAATGTTTACTGGGCTAAAACCAATGTTTACTAGGACAAAACAAAGGGAAAAAAAACTTTTTAAAAGTAACACATTCAGTATAAAGGTTTTGTTTCAAATAGAAATGTGCTTTAGTTACAGTGCATGACACTGGCACATTCCTGTACAGCAAAGTTCCCATTATCTATTCATCAATACGTCTGTATTTGTATGTGTTCATATAGCGCCACCCTCTGAAAAATCTTTGAAGTGAAAAATTGTTACAGCCAAATGAGTAATTTGGAAAATAAAAGGTGGTGGAAAAAACAGTATCAGAAGTTCTGTTTTTGTGCCAGTTTTAAACCAGGGGAATTTTGCTACCTCATCATCTATGAGGATGAGCAACATGTTTATGGAAAACTTTGTTCTTTTGCCTACCATTGACTACTTACGAGAACTCTGAGCAAAGAGGACTCAGTCTATTACTTGTGTAACAATGAACAATATTCCATTATTCAAAAGCACATGGTACTTTTTGACTGATTACTTTTTTGCAAGTTGTAAAACTTTTTCATGTACGAGAATAGTATTTTTTTATTTTATTTTGTTACTATGACTAGAAATTATTTTCTGAGATCTCACATAGCTCCTCTTCAGATATAGGGCCATATTTACAAAATCTTCTTCTTGAAGGCAATGTGCTGTAAGGTGTTGTGTGGCATTGTTTTTCAACCTATATAAATAATGTGTACGGTATATATAAGCTTCATTTAGTTGTCAGTAAAAATGCAAGACAATAACACTGATGTTAAGAAAATAATTAAATATATTAAATATAATAAACACATTGTACAAGAGATCACAGTCAGAAGTATTGTAACGATCATGCAGAGAACATATACAATGTGAGTAGCAAAGCTTAACATCTGAATAGTACAATAATAATTCAAAACCTTACAAGCAAATAATAAGAAAATAGCAGGCTGACCCCCTAGTGAAAGAGACTCGATGTTCTGGGCTGCTGCCATTGTATACGTCAAATGTCAAGCATCATGACGTCAACAATGATGTCCAGATGAATTGCATTGTGTTGTTACTGTCAGGATCGGGCTTAGGCCCTACCCCCATGATGCATCCCGCGATGTCACGAGTAACGCACATCAGCCACAACCTGCACGCAGATGCCGCACCACCTGGAATTGAAACACACCAGGGACTGGCTCCAGGCTCTGACCCGTGACAACACGGGCTGGGCGCGTCACACGCCATCAACGTGCATGTGCCGCGTGGCAACAGGCAAACAATGGGCTACAAACCTCATCAGCTGCTCCACACCTGTAGTGCATTCTCCCCGGCCTATCAGTGGACAGCATACATCTGACAACTGATTGCTCACAGCCTCATGCTGCTTCACCAATGGCTGCTTGTACTTTATATGCTCAGCCAGCCCTCTGGCAAACTAACTGAGCATAAACTCTGTTTATGTTTTCGTGTGCTTACCTCAAAGCTCCGGCTGCCCTGCCTAGTCTTGCCTTGCTTCCTATTTTTGTTCACAGCTTATACCTGGACCTCCACCTTCTCTGAACCCTTGATCACGGCTACAGATACGATGATTCTACCTTCTCTCCTCCTTGACCATGGCTTTGGATTACAACAATACTACCTTCTTCATTCTTAGACCATGGAGACTATTACTACCACCCAGACCTCTCCTACACTGACCCGCCTACTCTACCCTTACTCTGCACTTCGGACACACTCACGCGGTTAAAGGTCGGTGGCTACTAACATCCCCACCTCAGCCTCATGATCCCGTCCAGTTTGTGGTGAGCGCACATTACAGGTACTCATAATAGCAAGTGACTTTCAAAAACTTTATTTATGTGCATTAAACGTGATTTACAAATACCCATATAATATGAATAGCTATAAAGAGCTAATCATCATACCGATGGGTGGATCCCATCATGAGCCTGCAGCGGACAACAATGAAGTTGTCCACTCCAGACCAGTGAAGTGACCTGTCCAGGGTAAGAAACTTCAGTAAACATACAATCACATATACAGACATAATACCACAATATATACAAAAATGTATACATTTACCAAAACATACAGTACACTATACATTGAGCAAATAACAAATAGCAAATAACAAAATCAAATTGTTACTAACCAATACATAACACATAAAATATATCGACAACTACAGATATCATACATAATATTTAAGTAATAATCCCGGAAGAACAGGGCATTACTGGCCAATAATGCCCTGTTCTGAGGGGATTATTACTATTATAGGCTAAATGTAGACTTTTTTCATAAATAATAGACACTTTTGTATAGTTATATAGATTTTTTTATTAAAATAAAATGGTAAATACATGGACCCACCTCTATATACTCACACTGCAGATATCTATATCCACACACTGCCGTCCCCTCTGTGTACACACACACACACACAAACACACCACAGCACCTCTACACACAACACAGCAGCTCAACAAACCACACAGCAGATCTACACACACATAAACAATGTGAGTAGCAAAGCTTAACATCTGAATAGTACAATAATAATTCGAAACCTTACAAGCAAATAATAAGAAAATAGCAGGCTGACCCCCTAGTGAAAGAGACTCGATGTTCTGGGCTGCTGCCATTGTATACGTCAAATGTCAAGCATCATGACGTCAACAATGATGTCCAGATGAATTGCATTGTGTTGTTACTGTCAGGATCGGGCTTAGGCCCTACCCCCATGATGCATCCCGCGATGTCACGAGTAACGCACATCAGCCACAACCTGCACGCAGATGCCGCACCACCTGGAATTGAAACACACCAGGGACTGGCTCCAGGCTCTGACCCGTGACAACACGGGCTGGGCGCGTCACACGCCATCAACGTACATGTGCCGCGTGGCAACAGGCAAACAATGGGCTACAACCCTCATCAGCTGCTCCACACCTGTAGTGCATTCTCCCCGGCCTATCAGTGGACAGCATACATCTGACAACTGATTGCTCACAGCCTCATGCTGCTTCACCAATGGCTGCTTGTACTTTATATGCTCAGCCAGCCCTCTGGCAAACTAACTGAGCATAAACTCTGTTTATGTTTTCGTGTGCTTACCTCAAAGCTCCGGCTGCCCTGCCTAGTCTTGCCTTGCTTCCTATTTTTGTTCACAGCTTATACCTGGACCTCCACCTTCTCTGAACCCTTGACCACGGCTACAGATACGATGATTCTACCTTCTCTCCTCCTTGACCATGGCTTTGGATTACAACAATACTACCTTCTTCATTCTTAGACCATGGAGACTATTACTACCACCCAGACCTCTCCTACACTGACCCGGCTACTCTACCCTTACTCTGCACTTCGGACACGCTCACGCGGTTAAAGGTCGGTGGCTACTAACATCCCCACCTCAGCCTCATGATCCCGTCCAGTTTGTGGTGAGCGCACGTTACAGGTACTCATAATAGCAAGTGACTTTCAAAAACGTTATTTATGTGCATTAAACGTGATTTACAAATACCCATATAATATGAATAGCTATAAAGAGCTAATCATCATACCGATGGGTGGATCCCATCATGAGCCTGCAGCGGACAACAATGAAGTTGTCCACTCCAGACCAGTGAAGTGACACACCACAGCACCTCTACACACAACACAGCAGCTCAACAAACCACACAGCAGATCTACACACACATAAACTGCTGCTACAGCACCTCAACACACAAAGCAACTCTACACACACACACACACACACACACACACACACACACACACACACACCACAGCACCTCTACATTTACAACACAGCACCTCTACACACACAACACAGCACCTCTACACACACAACACAGCAGCTCTACACACACACACACACACACACACACACAAAACACAGCAGATTTACACACACACACAACACAGTAGCTCTACACACACAAACTCTGCTGCTACACACACATGCTGCACCCATAAACACTGCTGCTGACACTTACACACACACACACACACACTGGAGCTCTATACACACACACACACACACACACACACACACACACACGCACACGCACACATCAGCTCTACACACATACACACATCAGCTCTACACACACAACACACACACAAACTGCTGCTACACACACATGCAAATGCACAACACACACACACACTGCTGCTGCTGCTATACACATAAACACTGCTACTGACACACACACACACACACACACACACACAATAAAAAATGCAGCCACTTACTTCTTTGCAGACTCTCTCCCCCCCCATTTCAACTGAATCTGCTCAGAAAATCTGTCAGCTCGGTAGGGGGAGGAGTCAACCCGTGGCTGATACTTTCTGACCAATCCCCTGCCCTCTCTCAGCTGTTCTGAAAGCTGATTGGCTGGAAATAAACACATTGAAATCAACACATTGCAAAAAGCTAAAATTGTGGGCATTACTGATTGGTTAAAATTCTGGGCATTATCCAATCAGAGAGCAGGATTTTCAATAATGCCCTGAATTTGACTGCTTTAGCCTATAATATACTGTACAGTAACATAGCAAGATAATAGATTAAATCCTGATCATTTAAGTGAAGTATTTCATTATTCTTATATGGAACTGGACCCCAATGTAATTTAATTATATACCATGTAATCTATATAGATAAGAAACAGTTAGCATTAAAAAAACAAGTAGAGAGATTATCCAAAAATCCCTACCAAGCTATCATATTCAGATGTAGTACCATATAAATCACAGTTATACCCTATCTCAGTGGTGCGCAAACTGGGGGGCGCGGGACTGAGAACAGGGGGGCGCGGGGTTTACAGAGGCCCCGCACACTTCCCGAAGGCATTTAAATTAAGTGCCGGGGGATCTGCAGGGCCTTTGTAAACCTAACTTACCTTGGCTCCGGCAGCATCATGTGACATCACGTTGCTATGGCTATGGCTATCATGTTGCTATGACGCTGGAGCCGACGCCTGAGGGGGGGCACGGAGGTGAGGGGACTGCCGGCAGGGGGGCACAGGGAAAACAGTTTGCGCCCCCCTGCCCTTTCTGATAATAGAAAGTCCTCCAGAGTACAGGAAAAGTAATTTTCTTCATTATTGATCCAAATAACTCATGTTGTTTGAGAACAGACTTCTGGCAAAAAATACAAGACCCACGGACTGATGGTTTGGTCAATAGACTGTGGGTATGTTTCATTGTGGATTCTGTGTCCAATGCAATGGGGTAATTAAAGGCAGTACATTTTCTCATACCTAAACAGTCAATGATTTTTTATTAAAGCATTTGTGAATTGCCAAAGTGAATATGTAATTTATCTTCTTAAATGCCCTTGTGGGATTATCTATGTTGGAGGAATTACAAGTGCGTTTACTAAAATAATTAGTGAACACAAAAGTCTTCTTAGACATCAATCATAAATGTCACCGATTGCTAAACATTTCTCTGAACATAAACACACAATCAGTCAACTCAGATATCAAATTATTGAACAGATTTTCACTCCAAAACAGGGTGAGGGGTGGGGGGAGGTGGGTGACAGACATGTCAAACAGTGTCACTAATCTGGAGCGGACGACTTCATTGTAGTCAGCTGCAGGTTTGCGATTTAATGCCCCTATAGGTATGATGATTAGCTTTTTATTGTAATTAATATCAAATGGGTATTTGTAAATCACATTTAATGCACATAAATAAAGTTTTTTGATATTCACTTGCTAATATGAGTGACATCATGGCGTCATGGCGCTTAATGTACACAATGGCGGCCGTCTGTAATCACCAGTAACACGGGATGTGTTTTCTGAGCAAACACACTCCTCTTTCTCTTTGAGGGTGTTTTTCTAACCTGAAACATCAAGTCTCTTTCACTAGGGTGTCAGCCTGCATTTTTCTTACTATTTGCTGGTAAGGTTTTTGTATTATTATTGTACTATTCAGATGTTAAGCTTTACTGCTCACATTGTATATATACTCTGTATGATTGTTACAGTACTTCTGACTGTGATCTCTTGTACAATGTGTTTATTATATTGAATATATTTATTTATTTTCTGAACATCAGTGTTGGTGTATTACGTTTTATTGACTATTGTGACAGAGTTGTAGACTAGGTATGTTAGAGAGAGGTTGCAGTATACAAGCTTTGCAGTATGCAAGCTTTCCAGTATGGATGAGGTTAAACTCCTCTTGCCAGGCAATTAACTAGGGTGTTCAAGTTAACTGCTGATTGCAAGGGGTTTAAAAGGCAGTCATAAGCCTGCTAAAACTGAGTGTTTCCCCAACTTGCAAGGACGTGGGTTGGAACCTGCTAGGACCGGCTGGGACACACACCCAGCACCGGAAGCTCCAAGAAGCTGAACAAGACTTCAAGGATGCAGGGCTTTTCTGCAAGGAACTTGAGTTCCACAGTCTACTAAGGAATCAGGGCTGACCTATCTGCATGGCATAACAGTTGCTGGAGGGATTACTTGGAAAGTCCTAGGATGGATTCCCAACACAACAAATAAGAACTTTATGTTTATTACAGATTGTAACAGGGACTTATCCCTGTTTAAATAAAAGCCTCTAATTGGTCTGAGAAATCCAGCAGAGAGCTGGTTAATTGCACCTAGTCAATTATCCAGCTCCACCTGGGTTATCAGACAAGGGTAAAAAAAACCCTGCAGGGGAAAAAACCCAGAGACTGCTTAGCACAGTCACAACTATGCTGACAGAGGAGATGATATCTTAGGCTAAGGCCCTGCTCCCTCAGTCAGCGCGCCCGCACTGCAGACAGGCGGCGCGCTGACAGGCACAGACCGCGATATGCGGTCTGTAGGGAGCCGGGAGCTGGAGGGGGGTGGGAGTGAGAGGCATGGTTTGAGCGGAGGGACCCGCTACTCCCCCCCTCCCTCCACGGGCTCGGTCTCCCGGGATGCAGGAGGGAGCTGCTGTGGGCTGCTGTAAGGTAAGCAGCTCCCGCTCCCTTCCCCCCAAATGCCTTCCTCACACACGCTGATACACACACACACACCACCCCCTACCTTGTGTAGGAAGCTGTCTGACAGCTCCCGCCCCAGCTGCTGATAGGCTCATCAGCGCACCATGTGACGTGTCACCCCTCGGGATCACAATTTTCTTGCATCCCCTGGCGGCTGACGCGTCACAGCGCGTAGTGAGCCGTGCAGCGAGGGGGGACTGGGACCGGCTCAGAAGGATTCCCCTGCTGGTGGGGAATGCTCACGTGGCCGCCCGTGCCGCCGGGCGCAGCGGGTCCCAGCCCGTAAGCACAAAGGCTGTGCTGAGATTAAGACACTCAGACACAGAGACTAACCTTAAGGGCCCTTTGACAGGATGGTTTGTAGGCAAAGTCAGACAATAGTCAACACGTGCAGTTTCAGGGTAAACCAAATGTTGAGTGGTTTTATTTCTCCACAACACAAATAAACATTTGGGCACACTTTCCCTTTAAGGCAAAACAAAACTTATAAAAAGAACACCTACTCCCCATAAGGAGATCTTGCTAAGCTCTCCAGGCCCTATCTATCGGGCTGGCTGGTTGTGTCCAGTTCCCAACCCCTAAACTTATATCACAATGACTATGAAACAATATGAAAGTCCTTACTGTATCTTTGGTTGGGAATCTCTGTCCCTAGAGAGCGGTTAGGAAATCCTTCAGGATAAGCACTTGCCCAGAACAGCTCTGTATTCTGAGACAGCCACCTACTACAAGCATTAGCCTCCTTATCAAGCTGGTTGTCAGCTTACTTCCTGATTGCCCAACTATTCTTACTGGGTTAACCATCTGAGTGCTGGATGTGGCATATGCGGAGCTCCAGCAATGTTTCAACGCCTGATGGAGAAAACAATAGTTTACATTAATCCGTGGGAATGCGTGGTCTACCCTGGAAGAACATACGTACGCGGAAGCCAACAGTGAGGAGCAAGTGAGACGCTGGAAAGCTGCTTGCAGACGGGGTCCTTCAGATTAATCGGCGGTTCTCTCCCATACCTGATTATTTTTTGGAAAATGTGAGTTTAATCTACTCGTGATGATTTTTAATATACCTGGTTGAATAGTATGCACTATTGTGGTTTCTTTTTTTGCATATACACCACACTTACCCACTGAGGGATATCCTGGCATTTGCGGTTGAAAGGGCTCCAGTCAGAGAGAGATGGATCTCTGACATGTGATATTGTACGATGCATTTTGTGAGTTCTATTCTTACAGTGCTGATGGGGAGGAATTGGTTTAGCGTGCTGGATCTGAGATAGGTGTACTAACCAGGTACTGATGAGCGCAGATAACCAGGCAAAGACGGCGTTCATGTGTCCTCTGGGCTTCTACCAATTTACCCGTATGGCCCAAGGCATATGCGGAGCTCCAGCAATGTTTCAACGCCTGATGAAGAAAACAATAGTTTACATTAATCCGTGGGAATGCGTGGTCTACCCTGGAAGAACATAAAGAATGCCTGCTGAAGGTGCTGGATCGGCTGGGCCAGGAAGGCCTGAAGCTGTACTTAGATAAGGGACGCTTCTGTCTCACGTCCGTGACTAATGTGGGACATATATTGTCCGCGGAAGGGATAGCCACTGACCCTGCCAAAATAGAAGCCGTGATGAACTGACCCAGACCCGAGAACGTTGTGAAACTACGTTCATTCCTAGGCTTCTGCGGCTACTACCGCCGTTTTGTGGGTGTGCACTCAAGTTGAACAAACGTTCTTAACAACTTCCTAAAAATATACCTTGAGAATCCCGGCCGGAAAGCCACCTCCGCAAAAACACCATTTGGCGACAAATGGACAGCTGCCTGTGAAATGGCATTCAAGGACCTGAAGAGAAGCTTAACGGAGGCACCCGTCCTGGTGTACGCCAAGCCCGAGAAGCCCTACATTCTGCATTTAGATGCAAGCCTCAATGGCCTAGGTGCCGTCCTGCACCAGAAATACCCGTCCGGCCTCCAACCAGTTGCTTAAGTCAGCCGCAGTCTGACTCCCAGCGAGCAGAATGATCCAGTCCATAAGTTGGAATTCCTCGCTCTCAAATGGGCAACCATGGACAAACTCCATGATTACCTGCACGGCATCACCTTTGAGGTACGGACAGATAACAATCCGTTAACATGCATACTAACGTCCGCCAAGCTGGACGCTACTGGCCACAGATGGCTGGCGGCCCTTTCCAATTACCGGTTTACACTGAAATATAAACCCGGGCCCCTGAACATTGGACCCGACGCTCTATCCCGAAGACCAGGACTGGGTACCACCCCGGACGATGACCTCTGGGTAGAGATCCCTGGACCAGGGATGCGAGCTATGCAGTGGAGGGATTCTGCCAGTTCGCACCGGTTCAGGAGAACTGGTGCCTAACATTTTCTTAGTTCCTAGAACCGGTGCCACCAGCCCTACCTTCCCCCACAGAACTCCGCTCTGTGTCCTGCTGCTGCTGCTTAGCTGTGCAGGACCCCATGTGGAGAAGCACTCCGCTGCAGCTCTGCCTCTAACACCTCCTGCATCTTCACAGCGCTGACTCAGGTAGGGCTTCAGGGGGGTGGGAATGGAAGCCCAGAACATGCACAAGCTGTGGTACCCTGGTGTCAGTCCAGCAAGCGCATAAAGAAGGAGAGAGCCTGCCTGCTGCTGCTCCGTTGTGTTTCTGACTACAAGGTAAGTGCAGCAGCTCCCCTCACTCTCTTCACTCCTACCCCCCTCCCCCCTCCTCCCAGCAGGAAGAAAAAAAACTTTCAAAAACTTTCATAACTAACAATTGCACATTGCATGTACTTTTGGACACTGTATTGCACTGGGACTTGGTCCCCCTGGTCTCTATGCCACCCCTGGCTGCTCTCTGCCCCCCCACTGGTCTCTCTTTGCCCTCTCTGGTTTCTCTCTGCCCTTCCTGGTATCTCTCTGCTTCCCCTGATTGCTCTTTGCTCCCATTGGTTTCTCTCTACCCCCCCCCCCCGGTCTCTGCCTTCCCTGGTCTCTCTCTGCCCCCCCTTTTCACTCTCTGCCACCCCTGGTCGCTCTCTGCTCCCCCTGTTCGCTCTTTGCTCCTCCTGGTTTCCCTCTGCCCCCCCTGTCTCTCTCTGCCCCCCCTGGTCTCTCTCTGCCCCCCCTGGTCTCTCTCTGCCCCTCCCCTGGTCTCTCTCTGCCCCCCCCCCTGGTCTCTCTCTGCTTCCCCTTGTCGCTCTCTGCTCCCCCTGGTTTCTCTCTGCTTCCCCTGGTCTCTCTCTGCCCTCCATGTTCTCTCTCTGCCCTCCCTGGTCTCTCTCTGCCCGGGACAAAAGAAACAGTATAATGACAATCAAGAAGCGATATGGAAATATTTTAAGAAAGACAAATAAATAATCTTTTTCAATTTCAATCAAATATTGTTGTTTTTAATTTTTCACTATAAAAGGGTTGTACGGTCTCTCTCCCCCCCATCACTCTCCCCCCTCCACCGGCTCTCTCTCCACCCATCTCTCTCCCACCCCCCCCCCTTGTGAGAGAGAACCTGTTGCTAAAAATTTTGAATCCCACCACTAGAGCTATGTGCTCGACGGCGGCTATTGTGCAAGATAGAAAGGATGAGAGTCTCACACCCCCTAGTGGCGCTTCTCAATGCAGGCCAAGTATGATAATGTATCAGTAACAAAATCCTGAACTGCTTTTTAAACAGCCACCAGCGTCACATATAGAGTATCCATAGCCATAGAATAACAGTGTTACAGTCCCCCCAATAGCCTCTGGTGTGAGGAAAGACGTGTATGGGGTGTGGGACCAAGTAAATAAAGTACTCACTGTTTGGCTAATGAGATGCTGGCTGCTCCGGTGTGCTCCTGCTAGATGAGTAGCAAAGAATCCAAAAAGAACGAAGCGGTGCAACTCCCATGCAGTATGGACTCAGACCAGGACCGTGTGCAAGATAAGAAGATGTGGCCTTCTCCGAACTGCGAGGTTGCGGACTCCTTGGGATTCCAATCCAAGGCCATTCCGGCATCGCACTGTGACCCTGAAGGAATGAATATCACCCACGACAAAATCATTGCGTTGGAAGGATATTATGCAATATCAAATGCGGAATCAAATGGCTGGCATTATCCACCAGGCCGTCCAGCAAAACAAGCCTGCAATACTAAAACATGCCCCTAGTGACATGGTCACGATACTCATGCAAGAATTGATACATTTGAGATTGATAACAGTCTACTCTATCGGGTGGTGCAGTACGATGCCCACCCGGATAGAAGGCAACTGGTCCTGCCAAGGAATCTGCAACATATGGTCCTGAAAGCACTGCACAACAAACACGGTCACCTTGGCATAGAGAAGACCTTTGGGCTGATACGAGACCAGTTATTTTGGCCACGGATGCGAAAGTCAGTTGAATGACACTGCTGCCGCTGCTCACGGTGCATACAGTGCAAGAACCTCCCCACCAGAGCCGCACTAATGGCTCACCTAAAGAGCTCGGGTCCCATGGACCTAGTGTGTATGTATTTCCTATGCCTTGACAGACGCCTGAGGCATCGGTAACATGTTGGTAATCAGGGATCATTACACACGCTACGCTCAAGCTTTCCCCACTAAAGACCAGAAAGCCATCACGGTGGCGAAGATCCTATGGGAGCGATACTTCGTGCACTATGGCCTACCTAATCGCCTACATTCAGACCAAGGTCGGGACTTTGAGAGTAACTCAAACTCCTCAACATCCCTAAATCCCGAACAACCCCATACCATCCGGAGGGAGACACTCTGCCGGAGCGATTTAACAGGACTCTCCTTTATATGCTTGGTACCCTGAAAGGCGCTCAGAAAAGTGAGTGGAGCAAGCATGTGGAAACACTGGTACATGCATATAATTGTACCCACCACGAGTCTGCGGGATTCTTCCCTTACTTTCTCATGTTCGGTCGAGAAGCCCAGCTGCCAGTAGACATGCGTCTGAGGGTATCAACCAACGGGGTACCCAATATAACGCACTTCAGATATGTGCAACAGCTCCAGGAAAGCTTGCAACAGGCTTATCAGCTAGCCAAAATGTCCTTTTGCCAGCTAAACGCTAACAATAAAAGACGATATGACCATGAGGTTAGACATCGGGAGATTCGCCCTGGAGACCCTGTGCTTCTCCGCAACCTCGGAATCTCAGGGAAACATAAATTGTACGACCGTTGGCGAGACAGAGTGTTCGAAGTTGAGTCACAAATGCTGGGCCTCCCAGTCTACCGCATAAAAGACGCGGCTGCCCGGGTATGAGTTTGGCACAGGAATCATCTCCTACCTATCTCACAAGTGGGGGATGATGACCCAGAGACATCGGCTACACCTCTGGACGGGGACCCAGCAAGATTGGGAGACAATGAAGACACTATAAATGAAACCACCAAGGATTTTATGGACAACGAAAAACAGTGAACGAAACAATAGATGATCCTATGGAGGGACCCTCACAAAGGTTACTTCGAAGTCATGGGCACCTCCCAAAGGAGCTACAGGTAAAGGGCCCAGACCTGAGCTGCAGGTAAAGCAGCACATACACAATAGCCCTCATATCTCCCAAGGGGTGGGGGAAAATGCGCTATACATATATGTATATATATATTGTATAATTAATGAAGAAAAAACACTAATACTGTATATGCATCATTTAGCTCCATCTGACTATATCATAATATAGAATATCAAATAATGATGCATGTATTTTATAATTACAGAAGAGAAAATAACTAAGAAAAAAATACATATCTTTAAGAATTTAGATTATGGGAAAAATGATAGAAAGCTTATTGCTCATCGTGAATAAACAAAATACAAAAAAAGGCCCTAGATTCATAAGGGAAAATATATACATATCACACATTCATATAGAAACATAACTCTATCTACATACTGTACTGTATAATTTGTCCAGATCCCTCAATTGCAAAGTGATGCAACATATTAATAATTATAGGACTAAAATGTATTCTTTGAGAAAGGAGCTCAGATCAAAATCTATATTCAGACCCCAAGGGATAAGCGTCCTAAATTGTTAAATCCAATATGTCTCCCTCCTTGAAATCTGATTGAAACTGTTTCCTCCACCACCTTCCAGTGTGGCTTAAGACACACTATTCCTCTATAAACCAATCCCTCAGGTTTTTGTCAGTTTCAGTTTGGAGTGAATGGATACACGGTGGGTAGTTAGACCTATTTTGATGTTATATACGGTACATGTTCTCCTAATCTTCTTTTAAACGGTCTGCTAGTTCTTCCCACATATTGTAATCCACATGGGCATTCTAGTAAATATATAGCAAAGCAACTGTCACAGTTGATAAATGTGTCAATATTATATTAATTCCCTGTTACATTTGATTTAAACATATTTCCCTTCTTGCTAAATTTACAACCATTACATTCAGAGGAAATAAATTATCTCGGTTTTATTAAGTCACACATCCTTATCTTGCTTCTTTCTATTAAAACTGGATGCTAGTTTTTGTTTGAGATTCATAGCTCTCTTAAAAATAACTTAAGGTTGTTTGAAAAAATATTCTGTAACTCAGTATCTTTTTTTTTTTTTTAATATTCCTCAGTGTCTTTAAAAAATATTTCTCATTTGTGGGGCCATTTGATTGTAACTTGTTATAAATGGAATAGATTCTGGATATATTATTATTATAATTTATTTGCAATTGTATACTGTATATTCCGCAGTGCGGTACAATGGGGGTAGAGAGATTTGATAATTACATAAGCAGAGTTACATACAAAAAAGGCCAAACAAGCACAAACCGATACAGCAAGGTAATGAGGGTCCTGCTCATGAGAGCTTACAATCTAGAGGGAATGAGGGACAATATTGAAACCAAAAGGTAAAGTGTCTGCTCAATGTGGTGTAGCACTGTCCCCCCCCCCCCCCACCAAGTGGGAGATACACAGCTTCTGCTTCCTAGGGTGTGGTGCGAGTACCTGTTAGGGTCAAGAGAGCTGAGCTGATCTGCAGTGATAGGGAGATCAGGACAACCTTTTGGTATCATCTGGGTTCTTCGTCATTGGTACAGCGCTTTCAGCTTCAGTGGGCTCCATATAGAATGGAGGCAGCCCCCCCCCCCCCCAACCCCTTGAAGCACATACTGTATCTCATACACTCTGCTATGGATACAGATCCAGTCAGGTGTAAAACTAGAACATGCTTTATAAGGGCTTTCACTGCATAGATGGCATTACAGCGGTGCAGGTCTTAGATGAATCCAGACATCTAGATGGTGCATAACCCCAGAGAATACAGGGTCTCTTCTGTCAGATCAGATGTTCCCCCAGCCCCTAAGGACTGGGGGTGGACACACTCATCGCTGATGGGAGAGACTCACAGCCCTACTGCTCCCTTCCTCATCCAGAGCAGGACTGATTAAATTTGGCACTCTCTCATGAGGAACCAGAAGGGGTGGGCTCATGGTCTGTACCTATATCAGATAGGCTGCAAACAGGCCATGAGTCACCACCACAATTCTATCACTCATAAGAGGAGCATGAGAGGGGGGGTCAAAAGCCCACAGATTAACCTGTCACTGCCCAGACTTCTTAGGACTGACGTTACAGGTAGGA
This sequence comes from Ascaphus truei, assembly GCF_040206685.1. Taxonomy (NCBI): domain Eukaryota; kingdom Metazoa; phylum Chordata; class Amphibia; order Anura; family Ascaphidae; genus Ascaphus; species Ascaphus truei. The sequence goes on along the minus strand of NC_134487.1, from coordinate 53,062,262 downwards.
GAGACAAGTAGAAGGGACTTATCATGTTACAGTGGGATGAAGTATACATCAGGTTGGAGTATGGTTCAGCTCGAACACTAACCATTAAGGTTTGTGGGTAGGAATATTAGGCAGTGTTATATAGCTTGGAGATTGGTCCAGACACACAGTTGGTCCCAATGAGTTTAGAGGGAAAAGGGAGTGGGGGTGATTTGGATGTTAGAGGTATGCCAGATAGGCTTCCTTGAAAATGTGAATGTTCAGGGAGTCTTTAAATTTCTGACAGCTTGGGGAGAATCTGATGGTACCGATGTATTAATATGTACTGTACTGCTTGTGTGACCATGAGAAGGTGCGTGATGACATCTGTGTGAATCATTTGTTACCCACGCCTCTACAGTCAGTCAGGTACAGTCAGTAAAAAACAGATAGGTAGCGCTATATCCTATTGTGCAGGCAGCCTGTGATATATACCTGAACCCCAGTCAGGTGTAGATCAGTGCAAAAATATATATCAATGGCGCTCTGCACTAACAAAATGTAACATATAAAAATATACAACCAGTGGCGTGGATGTTTCTCCTGGAATGGATACTCCACATGTGATGGGTGAACATGTAAGGAAAAAATCATAACATAGTGTAATACTGTTAGGCATACATACAAACATATAACATAAGACGGACGCTGGGAACAACAGATGACCAATTACAAACACATTTAATAAAGCATTAAAAATACATAAAATACATAAAAATGAAAACTGTAGGACACTCCAACTCAGGTGGGGGTACCTGCTTACCGAAAGTAAGAAGGTATCAGACAGTGGATATATAAGAGTATCCCCTCTATGGATGGCTGCTGCTGCACCGCACTGCTGGGCTCACCCGTATTTCTCCACCGTAGATGTGACTGGCTCACTCTGTTTGTGTCATCCGCCTCTGTACGCCGTGGACACGGAAGAATCTCGTGTCTGCCGGGGAATGGTAGTTCCTTCCTGCTCGGCTACTGGAAGCGCGCCAAACGGAGCTGATGTGTACGCGGATGGATATCCGCCCGATTTCGGCAGTCAGCGGGCATCTGTTTAGCCAGTTCCAAGGGGGACAGGATTCACCACCGAGTCTGGAGGACCTCTCAGGAACACCCTACGCGTTTCGAAAGGCTTGCTTTCTTCCTCAGGGGTAAACGTGATATGAAAAAATAGTCCCTGTGTGTCCCGATCTATATAGTCCTGTATTAAAGGTGCAGTACATCAGATTGACCTTGCTCATGCGCAGATGTGTACTTAGGGACTCCCAGCGTCTCAGACAGAAACCTCTGTAAGAGGGGAAAAAACCATAATGGGTCCATGGAAGGTCATTTCACTTGCTGCAGGAACAAGACCCATTATGGTTTTTTCCCCTCTCACAGAGGTTTCTGTCTGAGACGCTGGGAGTCCCTAAGTACACATCTGCGCATGAGCAAGGTCAATCTGATGTACGGCACCTTTAATACGGGACTATATAGATCGGGACACACAGGGACTATTTTTTCATATCACGTTTACCCCTGATGAAGAAAGCAAGCCTTTCGAAACGCGTAGGGTGTTCCTGAGAGGTCCTCCAGACTCGGTGGTGAATCCTGTCCCCCTTGGAACTGGCTAAACAGATGCCCGCTGACTGCCGAAATCGGGCGGATATCCATCCGCGTACACATCAGCTCCGTTTGGCGCGCTTCCAGTAGCCGAGCAGGAAGGAACTACCATTCCCCGGCAGACACGAGATTCTTCCGTGTCCACGGCGTACAGAGGCGGATGACACAAACAGAGTGAGCCAGTCACATCTACGGTGGAGAAATACGGGTGAGCCCAGCAGTGCGGTGCAGCAGCAGCCATCCATAGAGGGGATACTCTTATATATCCACTGCCTGATACCTTCTTACTTTCGGTAAGCAGGTACCCCCACCTGAGTTGGAGTGTCCTACAGTTTTCATTTTTATGTATTTTATGTATTTTTAATGCTTTATTAAATGTGTTTGTAATTGGTCATCTGTTGTTCCCAGCGTCCGTCTTATGTTATATGTTTGTATGTATGCCTAACAGTATTACACTATGTTATGATTTTTTCCTTACATGTTCACCCATCACATGTGGAGTATCCATTCCAGGAGAAACATCCACGCCACTGGTTGTATATTTTTATTACTATTATTATATGTTACATTTTGTTAGTGCAGAGCGCCATTGATATATATTTTTGCACCAGTCAGGTACAGTCAGCCAGAAAAAATATTATTTGTGCGGTTATTTAGGTTTTTGCAGTTCAGTATGTGGCCGGCAGGTGGGACAATGAATATCTTCACCTATGATACTCCGTAGCCTTAAGGGAGCCACAAGTTGCATTGATTGCTACAGTAGGAACAACACACATATCTCAATACAAGATACAGTGTAGATATGTCTCGCTTCAAACACTGCTTTTCTTTATTTAATTACCTTGTACTTCTCTACTGTAGCAGTATCACATTTTACTAAAATCGCTATGCGTTAACCACATTTGTATACTGTATGTCCATTTGAACATCAGTCCGCACATGGTACTATGTAAATGCGAGACCAAACCAGCCTGCAGATATGCATATCTGATATATTGTGCCAATAAAGACAGTACAGATAAGAGGACAACTCTATCTGACATAGTTACAAAGGAGGAGGTTGAAAAAATACATTATCTATGTCCATCAAGTTCAACCTATGCAAAATTTAGATAACAGATACTTATCCTATATTTGTATTAATATATCGCTTCAAAGATTTCGCTGTACGGAAAAAAGTCTGGAAGAATTCTATTCGACACAACTTAAGCATTAATTATTGTTTTATTAAAATAGCACGCCCTGGCATGAGGGCTGGGTACTGGGCACTACACATGTCATGAATGGGTATGTTTGAATATGACAACATTCAAATGAAAAAGAAATTGAATAGACCTTCCCGAATCGATCACTTCAATCTGTTCCCACCTGAGTACCGGCTCCCACCCAAGTACTTGCTCCAATACAATTACCAGTACTAATACGGATCAAACAATTATGAACACGAGATGAACCTACATCCCAACTACATGATCGAGTCGATCATCTACGGACAGAACCCCCATTTCATTAACTCCTACAACTTCTACAATGGGTAGCTGCCACCCAATTGTCAGCCTCTGCCTGTGGACAATCATGGTAAATGTACAGTAAGTAGATCTGTCATTCACAAATGACCTGCTTATGTGTTCCATTAGAACACGCATGCTCCAACATTCAAAGACCTCCATATGCGTTCCAAGTGTTTTTTGTTATGCTGTTGGTCTCAAAGGACCAGTGTATGGTCATAACAAGAATGTTGCATAACACTGACTGCATATTATGGCTCTTATCTGGAATTATGTATACCAGTTAAGGATCAAGACATCCATCTATCAATGTAGTACAGACATTCAATATTTCAGATAAGGATGATATAATTATAGAGCACATTTTTTTTTGTCTCATACTTATGTCTATATGCATTTGCAATGACAGCCGTTTTCTCAGATACCTTGTTTGTGTGCTGACTAGATCAATATCCTATATTCTGTTACATGCTTCTGTTCAGATAAAGGTAATATATTCAAAGAACAGGTAGAAAAATAAGGCAGTGCACTGCCAGAATGAACAGAAGGAGGCTCACAGTGTGCAATATCAAAAAGTATTTTTATTCCATAAAAAGTGGACCAAGTGTCCCCCTACGCCACAGCAGGGGTCGGCCAACGCATTTCGGGCGGTATGCCCTTTCTCAAGGTGTACAAAACACTATATGAAGCTCAAATTTATATCAAAGCGCCGATCGTGCTATCGTGTGACATCACGAACCGCGCAACCAATCGGATTGCATCTCCTCTAAAACGTGTCCCTATTGGCTATAGGGATCGCGTCATATCAACAAACTTTATTAGACATAACATATCCCTCTCTACAATGTAAGGGCTATGGAGAAGAGGATAATGCTTTCCAATTGGTGCACCAAGCCCTAGAACAAATGAAACTTTATTGACTATACCACTGTTAACATTAAAAAAAACGTCCGTGATATCAAATTAGAGACTTCAGAACCCTAGTGCAAAATAGAAAAATAGAAAAAAGGAAACATAACACAAATAAACATTTTAGAAGAAAAATAACACTAATAAAAATAATAAAATTAAAAGATGAAGAAATAATAAAGAAAAACAAATATTAAACCTAAAAATTAAAACTTTGAAATTAAAAAGTGCTATTAAGTTAATTAATTCTAAAGATGTATATTAACTCTTAAAGTAAAGATTATACTATACTCTGAGAAGCATAACATTTGAAAAAAATAGCACCCTCTGTAAGGGTTCCACCCCATATCCCTGGGGCTTATAGAGATGGAGGCGCTGCACCGCTGCTAGAGAAGATGGAGGCATATACCCCAGAAGCCAGTCCCTGTTATCCCCAATACAAACGCGGGAGACTCAGGCCCTCCTGTTCCTCACAGGTATGCACCACCAACATGCATGTAGCCAGCCCTCACTACACCCTAGTGGTCCAATCTGCGACCGGGGGGGGGGGACATGGGATACATTTGGAGGCGAGCTGCTGAGATCCAGAACAGGACAGGCTTTCAGCAAAGCAGAGCTGGAAGTGTAAAGTGCACCTTCCATGCAAGTACTGGAGAGATTAGGGCATGTATGCATACCAGGGGTAGTCAGGTGAGTGTGGATTCCCGCACAGTACGCCCTGGGTGCCCTAAGAGGGTGATGTAAGATGGGTGTGAGGCTATAGCTGTCCTAGTCCCTTGAGGCAGATAGTGTGAGGCAACTGGGGGGGTTAGCCTGTTAACTTGTCCAGGGACCATGGCCCAGGGCCCGCACTATGAGTGGCCAAAAGTAGGAGACGCCCGTACCTTAGGGAGATGCCCGGATACACTAGCCAGCACCCACATAAAACACACCACAGAGTACTTGCAGGAACCGTCAGCGAGTGCGGTGCACAGAGAGAGAGTTCTGCCTAGCCTGGGGTATGCCACATCATATCAGTGGGTAAAGCATCAGTGAGAGTATGGAGAGAGTGTTCAGTGAGTCTGAGAGCAGTCAGTGTCTAGGAACGAGCTATGCACTAGACACTGAGAATAGTGCACATATACATTTGGAGGGCTCATCAAAGATGGCGGCCGTCACTACACGTCACTACATCGCGCACGTGAAGCATGCAAAGAGACTGTTAGGGAAATGTGGCGGGAGATGTGCAGGGGTTTGGCGCCAAATCCAGATCCCCGGCAAAAGGAGCGGCGTGAAAGCCGAAAGCTCACACACCTGTGCTGTGACTGGCCAACAGACAAGGCCACGTCACACTGAGAGGGGTGCCCCTCCTCTTGTTTCCACCAGAAGGAGGGGGCACAAGGAGAGCCAATCAGGAGCATCCTCCCCAGCGAAGGGAGGGACCGGAAGTGAGAGCGAGGAACTTCACTTCCATCTGGCATTCGAAGAGCAAGGAGCTGAAACACTGAACTGTTCCACCCCTGAACTAACTACTGCTGCGGCAGCATTTATTCTAACAAATCACCGTTTTTTTCCTGGCTTGTTCCTGGAATGCGATGTTGTTCACCCGGAGCATGCCGCGTTCCTTTTGTGTTCCCAGCCACGGGTCATGCCCGGCTGACGCGCGGTTGATGCGTTTATTGATAATGGTTCAGGATTTAATAGGCTGCAATGCTTCGCGTGTCCGCCAGATGGCAGAAATTCATGAATTGTAATGCGCATGCGCGTCAGTAATGTGTCGACTTGCAGGTGTTTCGTTAAAAATTGAGGAAAATCAGGCCTTTTCCTGGCTCGGATTGATGCAGGGGGGCTCCAGAGCTGATACCCAGGAATATCAGCAACGGAGCCCCCCGGCATGCATCCGAGGCAGGAAAAATGCATGTACAGACCACTTCATTACCTTAGTGGCTAACCGATAAGGCAATGAAGGGGTTAACCCGCCATGCCCGCTTTAATGTGGGTAGCGGGGGTGGGTGAAGGGGGTATTTGCCCCTTGGTGTGAGTTTAGGACTTGCGGGGGGGTTGCGGGTGCACTTAACCCCTTCACGACCGTAGCAGTTAATACCGCTACGGTTATGAAGGGGTTAACCCCTCCCACTACCCCCCCGCAAGCCCTAAACAACCACCGTTGGGGCTAATACCCCCTTCACCCAACCCCGCTACTCACAAAAAAAAAATCACACACAGCAGCCCCACAATAAATAAATAAATATAAATAAATAAATACATGAATATAAATATATATATATATATATATATATATATACACAGTGGTTGACAAATCACCAAAAAATCTACTCGCCACACAAAAAAATCTACTCGCCACCTAGTACCAAACGTGTACTGCTTGGGCCAATATTTACTCGCCCAGGGGCGAGCAAATGTATAGGTTTGTCGAACACTGTATATATATATATATCAAGTGGAAGGATACCTATCACTGGGTTACTTGTGATGTATCTTCACTCTACACTTGTATTGAGCACTTAAAAGGTATCCAGGCAATTAGTCACTTTTTACAATTAGATCCCAGTTTGCACCCTTCACAACGGTCATTTCTTTTAGCATGCATTAAATTTATGTTGAATCATAATTATTTTCTATTTGGAAATACATATTATTTGCAAATCTGTGGAACGGCCATGGGGGCCAAATTTGCTCCCAGCTATGCTAACCTCTATATGGGACTGTGGGAGAGTACCCATGTGTGGGGGGATGCTGTGATGGGGGCGGGTTTGGTTTTCTATGGCCACTTCATAGATGATATTCTTATTATTTGGGATGGTGAGAGAGGCACCTTGGAGGAGATTCTGGAATCCTTCAATGATAACAAGATGGGGTTGAAATTTACATACAACATTCACCCAGATACCATAATATTTTTAGATCTAGAGTTATTTGTGGGTCCTCAGAATGTTATTCAGACCAAAACGCATTTTAAAACTGTGGCTGCAAACAGCTACCTACAGTACGGTAGCAATCATTACAAAAAATGGTTAGATAATGTTCCAAAGAGTCAGTTCCACAGATTTAGACGCAACTGTTCAATGGACAAAGATTTCTACGCCCAGGGCACAGATCTTTCATTTAAGTTTCAGGAGAAAGGCTACGATATGGCAATTGTTAATAAATCTTTTTTAGATGCCAGCTTACTGGATCGTACAACTTTGTTGGAAAAATCCAAAAGAAAAACAAAAATTAAAAATGACGTTACATCCCATGGATCGGTGCCTAAATTTATTACACAATTTAACCAGTCTGCCAAACAGATCAAAAAATAATGAATGACCATTGGAATATTCTGGTCAGCGATCCAGAAATTGGTCATCTATTGCCAAAATATGCTCCTGTTATTTTTAGGAAAGCGAGGAGTATCAAAACAATGATTGCTCCTAGCAAATTAAAGACATCTAAGGTAGTCAATAATTCTAGAATGGATGGTTCTGTTCCTATTAGGGTTAAGGGGAACTTTGGATGCGGGAGAAGCAGATGCCTAACGTGCAAACATTTGATTAAAACAAATAAATTTAAATCCTACTCTAATGGCACCTCACATGATATAGCAGAGTACATTAATTGTCTCAGTGAATACGTTATCTATTTGATATCATGTGAGTGCGGTCTACAATATATAGGCCGCACATCAAGAGCTTTAAGCACGAGGTTCTTAGAGCATCGAAGAAACATAATAAATGGGTGCCAAACACACAACCTCTCCCGCCACTATTGTAATGAACACTCAAAAGATCCTAGGTCCCTACGAGTTATGGGCATTGAATTTATCCCTCCCACCTATATGGGTGGGGATCGTTTCAAAAGATTGTGTATGAGGGAGACTTACTGGATGTATATTTTGGATACATTACACCCAAAGGGACACAATGATCACATTGACATTAGCACTATAGTGTGATCACTCAAAGTGGGTGATCCTTCGGAGGTCTGGTTTGAGTGCTCTGGCAGCACTCCCTCTGAACTACAGTGACATGTCAGATCTTTAAATGCATTGTCCAATAAAATAACTTTGGTGTACCATATACTTTATTGCATCACATTGTTGATGTGTCTGTTCAGGTCCAGGAGCTGGTCTTGCTTTTTCACTTTTTCACTTTTTCATTTATTCACATATAATATTTTATTATTCTACAGTCACATTTTTACACATAAATTATATTTCATTTACATTCATACACATATAACACGTATTCATAGTTATTATTCATACAATATTTATAAATTAAAACTTTTTTAATAGTCATATTTACACACATACATTTCACATTTACAAATTTGAACACGTATATTTCACATTCACACATTTATATATATATATATATATTATTATAGTTATTATACATTTACACCTACATAAGGTATAGTATAAATTATTACAATTTGGTAATATTAGTTACAACACATATATATACACACCTAGAATTCTACATATCGTTTTGATATTTCTTCTGTCCTTGACAAATAACAACTATTGCTGTACCTCTGACTCCAATAATAATCCATTTTTTTCAATAATGAATCAATTACATGTATACATTTGTATTTAAATATGGTTGGATTCATCCTGTAACAGAATAATTATTGTTTGATATGTTAATGATTTATTGGGAAAACTGGGTATTTTAGTATTCACTGTCACTATCCTTCTCCAACTCTTGAGAATTTGAGTATTTAAATTTATAATTAGATTTTAAAAATTAACATTTAAATCAAACTCTGTAGTATTTCATCATCATTTATTTTATTTTACAAATTACAAGTCTAAATATTTTATCTAGATATCACAATTGGTATCTAAGTTTAATTATAACTATTAGTTCGAATTTCTATCCTAATTCATTCCTTACCTTCTGATCATCCATTGAAGTAATTTAAATTTCTTTATACATTTATAAATGAGCTATGTTTCATCTTTTGCAAAAGTAGTGGTGTCTTCATAATCATTCCATAATAATTAATGTAATAAGGTAATATTAGATGTATGGAGTGGTTCAAATTATGTAATTAACGATTTAATTGTTATCCTAATTGTGTATGCAAATTGACCTTGCTATAAGTACTGTGGGGTCACAACCAATGGGTACCCCTGATGAAGTCATCTTTGATGACGAAACGTGTAGAGCGTGGCTAAGACAGAGGAGGCACTTTCCCACTGAATACAGTGTATCACGGACTACTGCGATTGCAGTTTGTGAGCGGCGAGCCAGACAAGAAGAGCAGACATATCTCTACTATTCCTGGTGGTGCAGCAGCCAGAAGTAAGCAGGCGAAGGCTGTGGTTCCCGGAGGGATTTCCTTTTGCGGGGCACACGACCGGGAGGACGTCACTTCCGGTGAAGGAGACTGCGCCACGCGTGTGTAGGACAGGACTCCATTGCTGATCCGGACGCTACTACTGGCATATGAGAGCCAATCTCATAACTGCTTTATTTTACCGTTTGACTTGTGTGCGCCTGTTTTTTTCTCTTTTTCTTTCATATATATATATATATATATATATATATATATATAACAACAACCCCTATAACCCCTAACATACACATACTGTATATGTACATCAATGATACTATAGGCCGGCGGGGGCGAGATGTGTTTGCAGCAGAGAGAAATCCGCTGCTCTCTCTGCGCAAACATCGGCACATTAAAAATGATTTAAAATACATTTTTATTCATAGTGTAGATGTGCAGGGGGTCTCCGGAGCTAAACCGCATTGGTTTCAGGTCCGGGGACCCCCTACTTCCTGAGATACAGGCCCCTTTATGAGGTGCCGGTATCCCACTGCATTTAAAGGTCCCGATCACGTAACACCGGAATGTAAACAAAGCAGAGGGATACAGGCACCCCATAAAGTGGCCTGTATCTCGGGAAGCAGGGGGTCCCCGGACCTAAAACCAAAGCGGTTCTGCTCCGGAGTCCCTCTCCACATCTACATTATGAATAAAACACCCATATCAATAAACAATCATTGATTACCTTTGCGGCTATGTGCTATGGTAACGAAGCAGCATGAATGTATTTTTAATAATATTGTACAGTGTGCAGGGGGTTCCCTGAGCCACAAATCAAAGCTCAGGGGACCCCCTGCTCCTGCACAATATTATTAAAATACAGAAATGCTGCTTCATTACCATAGCTGATAGCCGCTAAGGCAATGAAGGGGTTAACCCACCGTGCCTGCTTTATTATGGGTAGCGGGGGTGGGTGAAGGGGGTATTTGCCCCTTGGTGTGAGTTTAGGACTTGCGGGGGGGTTGCGGGTGCACTTAACCCCTTCACGACCGTAGCAGTTAATACCGCTACGGTCATGAAGGGGTTAACCCCTCGCGCTACCCCTCCCCCCCTGCAAGCCCTAAACAACCACCGTTGGGGCTAATACCCCCTTCACCCACCCTCGCTACCCACAATAAAAAAAATTCACACAGCAGCCCCACAATAAATAAATAAATCTAAATAAATAAATAAATACATGAATATATATATATATATATATATACATATATATATATATATATATATATATATAACAACAACCCCTATAACCCCTAACATACACATACTGTACTGTATATGCACATCAATGATACTATAGGCATGAATGTATTTTTCATAATATTGTACAGTGAGCAGGGGGTTCCCTGAGCCACAAATCAAAGCTCAGGGGACTCCCTGCTCCTGCACAATATTAAAAAAATACAGAAATGCTGCTTCATTACCATAGCTGATAGCCGCTAAGGCAATGAAGGGTTAAGGCAGAATAGCACGTTTATTGGGGACATTTGCCCCAATAAACATTGCAATAAACAACATACAGTACACCCCCTGTGTATTTAAAATACATAAACAACAATAAATACATTAAATACATATTTTTAACATAACTGTTCCCTTTTGGTTATAACCCCACCTCCTTGACTGTAATCTGTGTAAGGCCCCCTCCCCCTAATTTGTCTGTTAAATCTCCCAGCCTGTGTTCCTGTGAATGCAGTTTATGTAAATGTGGGGAGGGGGAGGGGGATCCCGATGTGCATATAATGCAGTGCCTCACTGCTAATGGCCCACCCCGTGAGGCCTAACCACCCTCACCCACTACCCACAAGGGAGGCCTACCCACATACCATTGCCCCCCCCCCACCCCCCCATCCTGTTCATGCCCCCTCCGCTGCTGCATATATAGTTGCATGATGAAGCCTTTTATATATATAGTTGCATGATGAAGCCTTTTGATAACCCTTCTACATTTATTTGTATATTGGTTCATCATGTGTGTGTATATATATATATATATATATATATATATATATATATATATATATATATATATATATATATATATAAATATATATATCTGTGTATATAAATATATCTCTGTGTATATAAATATATATATATATATATATATATATATATATATATATATATATATATATATATATATAGTTGCATGATGAAGCCACTGTACAAAATCATGGGTGAAGGGTGGGTATCGGGCCAGTGTGGCTTAACCCCTTAATTACCTTTGCGTTATTATCCGATATGGTGTTTAAGGGGTTAATTGATATCTGAATGTAATTGCAATGTATTGGCTTTGTATTGGCTATGTATTTTGTGGGCAAGACAATGATATTGCTGGCGACGGAGACTTCTTATTGATGAGGTCAGTAGTACTTTATTTATTTGAATATGCTAGTTAATGTTTTTAATAATGGGCAATTAATCTATTATCCATATCTGGATAATAGTTATTTTGCACATTATTGTACTGTAGGTGTTGGGGGGGGGTATATGTATTGAATGTATAGGCCAGGTTTATTTTTTTTACATTCAGGGTTTGTTCCGTGGATCTGCGTGGGACCTCTAGAGACCACCTATGGGTCTCCTCGGGTATCTCTCGGGTATCAGGCTGGTTGTTCCACGGGTGACACATGCGGGGATGAAACGGTGGCCTCACATCTGTGGGGGCACCGTGGACCCGTAGTCTGCGGGGATGAAGCGATGGCCTCACACCTGTGGGGTCACCGCCGACCCATAGGTGCGAGGATGAAGCTGTGGTCCCACTTCTGTGGGGGCACCGCTGACCCATAGTGAGCACTTGTGCGTTCCCCAGACCCCCGTGGGAACCACCCGAGGCCCCGCAGACACCTGTGGGTCTGACCCAGTGCTCCCAGACATCCTTGGGCCTACCGTGGGGACCCAATTGTGGCCCACGGTGACCCAAGGAGACCACCTGGGGGCCATGGTGCTTGGCGGGACACACCAGCAGACCTCCAGAACATGTTTGAAAAGGGCTGCTGGTACCCTGTAGGTCTGTCAGGTGCCCCGCCAGCCCACCGGGGACTCGCGTGGGGCTGCGTTATGAACCCTGTTTGTAAAAGGATAAATCTTGTATTTATGGGGGGCACAGGGGGTGGGTAATGTATTTAATAAATATAATAATGTTTATTGTGGGTCACTGTATTGTTTTTATTGTGGGTACTGGGGGTGGGGGGGGGGGGGGTTCCCCAACGGTATGTGGGTAGGCCTCCCTTGTGGGTAGTGGGTGAGGGTGGTTAGGCCTCACGGGGTGGGGGGTAAGTGTGGGAGGGTATGTAGGCGTCCCGAGTGGTGGGTGAGGTTAATAACCGCTATGGTGATTAAGGGGTATGGGGACATTACTTTGGATGTTTTCATTTTTGTGTCTGTTTTGCAGCAGCGGAGGGGGCATGAACAGGATGGGGGGGTGGGGGGTCAACGGTATGTGGGTAGGCCTCCCTTGTGGGTAGTGGGTGAGGGTGGTTAGGCCATTGGCAGTGAGGCGCTGCATTATATGCTTATCGGGATCCCCATCCCCACATTTACATAAACTGCACTCACAGGAACACAGGCAGGAAGATTTAAAAAACAAATTAGGGGGAGGGGGCCTTACACAGATTAGTCAAGGAGGTGGGGTTATAACCAAAAGGGAACAGTTATGTTAAAAATATGTATTTAATGTATTTATTGTTGTTTATGTATTTTAAATACACAGGGGGTGTACTGTATGTTGTTTATTGCAATGTTTATTGGGGGCAAATGTCCCCAATAAACATGCTATTCTGCCTTAACCCTTCATTGCTATGCGGCTATCAGCTATGGTAATGAAGCAGCATTTCTGTATTTTAATAATATTGTGCAGGAGCAGGGGTTCCCCTGAGCTTTGATTTGTGGCTCAGGGAACCCCCTGCTCACTGTACAATATTATTAAAAATACATTCATGCCTATAGTATCATTGATGTGCATATACAGTACAGTATGTGTATGTTAGGGGTTATAGGGGTTGTTGTTATATATATATATATATATATATATATATATATATATATATATATATATATATATATATATATATATTCTTGTATTTATTTATTTATTTAGATTTATTTATTTATTGTGGGGCTGCTGTGTGTGAATTTTTTTTATTGTGGGTAGCGGGGTGGGTGAAGGGGGTATTAGCCCCAACGGTGGTTGTTTAGGGCTTGCGGGGGGTAGCGGGAGGGGTTAACCCCTTCAAGACCGTAGCGGTATTAACTGCTACGGTCGTGAAGGGGTTAAGTGCACCCGCAACCCCCCCGCAAGTCCTAAACTCACACCAAGGGGCAAATACCCCCTTCACCCACCCCCGCTACCCACAATAAAGCGGGCATGGTGGGTTAACCCCTTCATTGCCTTAGCGGCTATCAGCTATAATAATGAAGCAGCATTTCTGTATTTTAATAATATTGTGCAGGAGCAGGGGATCCCCTGAGCTTTGATTTGTGGCTCATGGAACCCCCTGCTCACTGTACAATATTTTTAAAAATACATTCATGCTGCTTCGTTACCATAGCACATAGCTGCAAAGGTAAGGAATGATTGTTTATTGATATGGGTGTTTTATTCATACTGTAGATGTGCAGAGGGTCTCCAGAGCGGAACCGCTTTGGTTTTAGGTCCGGGGACCCCCTGCTTCCCGACATACAGGCCCCTTTATGGGGTGCCGGTATCCCTCAGCTTTGTTTACATTCCGCGGTCACGTGATCGGGACCTTTAAATGCAGAGGGATACCGGCACCTCATAAAGGGCCTGTATCTCGGGAAGCAGGGGGTCCCCGGACCTGAAACCAATGTGTGAACCTAGACACATTTACCCATATACGTCAACCCCCCCTCCAAGGGGTTGCCCATCTCTCTTTGAGGGTACATTGAAGGTGTGAGAACCCCATTGACCATCAGCGAGAGAAAACACACTTTAACCCCATCTTTCCTCACGCTGTGCTCCCCCATCTCTTCTTGTGAACCACCCCAGCTGTAAGAAAGATGGCGGTCCACTTATCAGAGAGAGGGAGCAGACGAGTCCGGACAACCACCGACGGAGAGCGCTGGTGCGGCCTGAGGCCCGTAGAAGTCCCATGGCCGTGGTGACTCCCAGTGCGGCGGAGACGGGATTCGTGACGGCTCCGGAGGAACCAGAGGCCATCAGCCGGCAGCGGAGCGGTAAGGAGACTCCACCACCCCCTTACTCCCACCAGGCGACGAAGGACCCTGCAGTGAATGAGAAGGAGAGGCTTGCGGCCTACTTACCTGTCCGCGGACCAGATGATCCACCACCGCCCCTTCCAGTCTTCGATGCACTTCCGGTGCGTGACCACGGAGTGGATGGAGATTCCTCGGGCGGCAACGATGACGACACTTCCAGTTCCGGCTGGCACAGAGTGCCGGTGGCCATCTTTGCAGCCCGAGGAGCCACCATTGCAGCTGCACTTGCCAACCTTGACCGCCACGGCGTTCACAGAGGAGCACGAAGCACGCCGGAGAGAGCAAGCAAGAAAGTGCCCAGTGGCCGCGGCATTACCCGCTTGCTAGACATTGATTTGGACATTGCCCCAGCCCCTAGCGCCATCACCCCGGCCACTGCCCCTGCCCAGTCATGAGTCATGACACCAGGACCTAGCGGGGATAAGTTAAGTAAGAACCCCAAGTACTCCAAAGATTTTTGAAGGATTGGGAACTGAGTGACGAGGGATCTGATGGGGAAGTACCATATGATAATGTGATATGTTTTCCTAATCCAATGTCATTTTCTCCTGTGTTTAGAGGGAGGGCCCGAGGGTCCCACACTACTGCGGAGGCAGGGCCTGTGAGCAAAGTGGTTTCCAAAATGAACCCCACCATCTACATCAATGCACGAGGTAGACGCAGTTGCTCGCACTCTACTGAGGCGGTCATGTCCGATGTATCATCCCAAGCTGAGTCAGAGACAGGTACTTCTAGTGCAGTGTCCGAGTACGAGCACCGTGACAAGTGGTGGGCACCCCTGTTCACTGGGTACCACAAGGGTATGGACCGTACCAGGTTCCTGTTAATTAGGAGCAACATAGTCGACCATTGGTGGGCGGTAGGTGCCTATACTCCCCAGGAGGTGGCGGATGAGCTAGAGCACAGATTTCAAGAGATAGAACAAAAGATCATCCTTCCTAAGGGGCCTAGTATTTTGTACGATGACATTGCTCCTGCAGAACCGGAGTTTTGGGTACTCCAAGCAGGGCGGGCCACAAGAAGCTGCCCAAGTTGAGCCGAGCAGATTAAGCTATAGTAGCCAGGTATAGGCAGTCACATGGGTACGAGTTCCCTTATGTGCCTGAACCCATCATGAGTGAGATAGAGGAGCATCGAGACAGCTGACTCAGAGAGGCAGTGCAAGAATACTTGCGTACCAAGTTCGGGAAAGCCGGGTACCAGAACGAGGATAAAATCAGTGAGGTAGCCCGAGCTTGGATTGTGGGGAGGTGCATATACATGCACAGTGTGGTTTATCGGCCAGAATCTGGGTCGGTACAGCCATATTCTGTCACTATAACAGACCATAATGGGAGGCAGGTACGGAAGCCTGACCCAAAACATTATAACTAGTTAGGTTCTCCATGTTGGGAGGTACCCTTATCGTTATAACACCATCTGCGTGGATGTTCTGAGTTAAGTGCACAAGCCAATGAACTGTGTTTTGTTTCCCAGGTTTGTTCACCACAGAATGGAGCTGCTAAAGTTAGGTCCATGTGGGGACCATTGGATTCCACCTGAGGGAGAGTGTAGCCCTGGTAAGAAATGGGGGCTATATATCTTTTCTCCTACTGGTGTAAGTCCTGTTAAGGGCAGGCCGCCAGTAGTTAACATGGGTTTTCCCCCGCTTAAGCCCTGCCTTGAGTGATGGAGGCAGGCCTCTGACTCTGTGTGCAGGCCTGAGACAGAGGGGAGGTCCTGCTGACATCATGAGAGGTGGGGCTGTCTAAAGTTAGGCCTGCCTGTTCCTGTAAGTGACAAGTAGTTCTGTCTGTCCTGGGAGCAGAGAGTGCTGGAGTGTCTGACCTGAGAGGTCATGCTGAGAGTGACAACAGTGCTTGGAGGAGAAACTCAGGACCAGTCTCAGTAGAGCAGATAGAACCATAGGCGGTGGACCAATGCCCCTCACCCTGCTCAGGGGGTGAGGGGGGGATCTTGCCTCACCCAGAGGAAATACCCTAAGGGTGGGTGCCGTGGGCATTGAAGCCCCATATAGCCCATCCTGCAGGGGTACAGCCTGGAGTAGAAGGTGTGGAGGAAGAGACCCTGTATACATTTGGAAGCACTGCTGTGTATGAAATGCGGTGAATGATCTGCTGTGTGCTGCTACAGAAAGAATAAAGAGACATTGCTGCTTTTAACAAAGAACTGACTGAGACTGGAAACCCTCTTCCCTGAGTGGGTATTCTCTGTAAGGGTTCCACCCCATATCCCTGGGGCTTATAGAGATGGAGGCGCTGCACCGTTGCTAGAGAAGATGGAGGCATATACCCAGAAGCCTGTCCCTGTTATCCCCAATACCAACGCGGGAGACTCAGGCCTCCTGTTCCTCACAGGTATGCACCACCAACATGCATGTAGCCAGCCCTCACTACACCCTAGAGGTCCAATCTGCGACCGGGGGGGGGGGGACATGATGTATACACTGTTAGTAAGTTGCCCAATGTCTCTGCACATTAGATGCCGTGGAGATATACCCATCCACCTAACACACAATTCACAGAGACCATACAAGCCTTGGCGCCGAGACCTGCCTCATATAAAAGTCCCGGTTCCCCGTCATGTAATGTATATGACAGCAGCAGTTTATGACTCAATCAACTAGTGGCTTGCTTGCATGGCCCACAACTTAGTTTAACTAGCTCATAGCCACAGAAACAATAGAGAGTTTTGAGTCACCACCTTACTCAGACTGAAACCTGCGCTTCAGTCGCGCTACTGACGTCAGCCAGTGACGTCAATTCCGACGCGCATTTCGTTCTCAGGAGAGAACTTCTTCGGGGGTGGGAGGTTCCCTGTAATCACCGGCTATTTAACACCCACGGTTGCCATCAATACACAGCCTCTACAGAGTTTGCCCAATGTTAAAACAAATGGGTCAATGCCCAATAAAGCTATTGCATGCGCTGGTGCCAGAATAGAGGACTGCGAGACAACAGGTAAGGAGGGAACACGTCGCAGAGGACGTATTCCCCGATTCCTTACAACCCGGTAGAACCAGAACTGGGTCAGTACTTAATCCAGACCTTCAAACTCTGGTATAATATCAACAACTATATATTGCTTAATACATTTATCGATATATTTATGGTTAGACGTGATCTTGGACTAACCACAACAAGGCTAGCCCAGTATCCAGACCATGTTGTAACTGATCATTTCTGCATTCACGCTGTATACATCAGTATCCAAACACACCTTTCACCTGTATTTATTGTATTGTATTGTATGTCTTTATTTATATAGCGCCATTAATGTATATAGCGCTTCACAGAAGTAATACATGTGGTAATCAAATAAATAACAGATAATATAAATAACAGATCATGGGAATAAGTGCTTTAGACATAAAAGTAACATTTCGGAAGAGGAGTCCCTGCCCCGAGGAGCTTACAGTCTAATTGGTAGGCAGGTAGAACGTACAGAGACAGTAGGAGGGAGTTCTGGTAAGTGCGTCTGCAGGGGGCCAAGATTTATGTATCGTGTTCAGAATATCCACAGTGCTATTCATATGCTTCTTTAAGCAAGTGTGTCTTAAGGTGGGTCTTAAAGGTGCTAGTCGGGTACTGAGGGGAAGGGCATTCCAGAGGTGTAGGGCAGTCAGTGAAAAAGGTTTAAGGCGGGAGAGGGCTTTAGATACAAAGGGGGTAGAAAGAAGACATCCTTGAGAAGAACGCAAGAGTCTGGATGGTGCATAACGAGAAATTAGGGATGAGATGTAAGAAGTGGCAGAAGAATGTAAAGCTTTAAAAGTGAGGAGAAGAATGGAGTGTGAGATGCGGGATTTGATCGGAAGCCAGGAGAGGGATTTCATGAGGGGAGATGCTGAGACAGATCTAGGAAAGAGTATAGTGATTCTGGCAGCAGCATTTAGGATAGATTGTAGGGGAGACAGGTTAGAGGCAGGTTTCACCAAGTGTGTCTTAGGTCTCTGTGATTATGATTATGTGAGTGCTCTCACAGTGGGGTGTTCTGTTTCTTTTGTTGTTTACCTTAACCCGGGAGAACTCAGGAGAATCTTCATGACAGTCACAGAACCAAGAGTGGCAATTAAGGTAAAACTGTATAGAATCACTGAAGCAAAAAGGGAAGCAATTCAGCTGTAGGTAAAGATTATGCCAGACCTGGAGGTCATGGTACACCCCCACTGCCCTAGTGCCTAAGCCTGATGGGTTTGTATGATTCTGCAATGACTATACAAAAATCAATTAAGTCCCTAAATGTGTGCATATCCTGTGCCAGGAGTTGATGAGTTAATTGAAAAATTAGCAAAGGCTAGATACTTAATGTAGAGGGAGAGGGGGGTTGGCCCGGTATTAAAGGAGTTGCACCCCATATGGCCACCCCCTGACCTCACCAGGGAGGCACGGGGTTAACTGGACTGCGGTCCAGGAATGTGGCTTACACCTTGTCATGTCAGGAAACTGTATGTTCCCCTGTTCCCATGTTTCATAATAATCCTGTATTTTAATGTTTTAAAGTGCATTTCTGTATCTCCAGTTCTGGAGGTCACAGAGAGTTGATATTTGGCCAATATGTGGAGGCACAGTAGGCATTAAAAACTGGCAAATTTAGACCCACTGAGCCCATCAGAATGGAACTTATTAATATGTGTAGATATTAAAGTGTATATGTATGGTATTTTTGATCTGCTCTGACAATGCAGACTCCATCTGCTATGCTAATAGGTCATGAAGGGCAGCCGGCTGATTGAGCCTAAGCACTGTGATCAAAAGTTAACTGCCTGATTGTTTACACTAAGTACTAATCAACCGACCAAGTACTAATCAGCAGACTCTGCCACTCTAATTGTTACCTGAGGGTGGAGAATCATCAAACTGGAGTGGTTTGTAAGTGTTATGTCTACACCTACAAACAATGCAGATACTTCATTTGGTAGACTGATCGTTGCCCCTGATTTAATTATGGGGCTACTCATAGAGTCCCAGAACACATGGGCTAATTAGCTGGGGGGCATGGGTTAATCAGTGTCTCCACATTAGGGATTGGATACAGATAATTGTTCACCAATAGTCTGTATTCAATGTTAAGAATAGGGTTACACAGGTATATAAACTGTGTCAACCCTACAGTTTTTAGTTCTTCTTCTGATACCATCTTGAATGTGACCGGATTGCTGGAGAATTGCTAGCTGATACTTCTCCATCCCCCAACCCTAAGTAAGTGTTACCTTCTTGTCTGTTAATTGTACTATATTGCTGTGTTCACCTTATTTAAGGAATAAATATATTTTATTATATCTAAGCCTCGTTCAGTTCAACCCAGATATTTGGTGTTTATTATATCTTGTCATAAGCTACCGTGACACTTAAGCATATTGATATTTTAGTTTCTATGTTATTTCTATTCTATTTTAAGACTGTCTACACTAATGTTTGGCATTCTCTATTATCTCTGAGATACACTAGAACGTAAAGATCAGCAAGGATGTCCCATAGGAGATATTTTTTAGTTTGGGAAATGTCATTTACCTGCATCTGATCCCAGTACCAGAAGTACTTTAACGGACGGACACAGCAGTAACATGAATGTACAGCAAGCAGGTCCCTAGCCCTACTGGGCGGTGAGTGGTGAAGGAATACACAACTGGAATCCGTGAGTAGGCCTGTGTATATTTATGTTACCGGCACAAGCATTCATAGGCAGTGTATATAAAGTATCTTCAAATAGGAACCATCATTCATGGGTGGTTAAAAGTAGTCCAGTAAACAACATAGTGACTACATTAGCATACACCTGAGTGAAGAATCCCCAGCATTTAAAAACAAGCGTATTACAACTTTAAGAAGAACATTTATTAAAATCCAGGCTGTGACACGCACATCATCTAGTGTGTAATCACATTTTACACAGTTTTCCAAACAAGACTTCCTCTAACCAGAGGGTATTATGTCATAAATATTTTTAAACTGTGTTACAGCACCAAACACTATCTAACTTTATCCAGAGAGAGAGAGAGTTCTTATATTAGCACCTTGATTTAACATTTCTTTGTTTTAAACTTATGCCTTTTCCACAGAGAAAGAATTGGAAACTGCTACCTAATCAGAGAGAGCCTCACAAAGTTTTATGAACTGTCATACTTTTGGAAATTGGATGTATTCAGAAGCGTTCTAGTGGCAATTATGAGAAACACATTACAGTATAATGCCAAAACATAGTATTCCAGTCTGTAATACGTTTCCCTATAAAATAATGATTTTATGGTTTAAGAAAATAATTTTAAATTTTAATAGGTATTCCTGTATTCAAGAAGACTAGTAGTATAGTGTGGAAAGAAAAAGACACCATGTTCTTTCATCATTACTAGACGTTGTTCTAGAGGAACTTAGCTTATTCTCCTATATTTACTCTTCCATAGAGTCTATCTTGCATAATGCATACTGTATCTGTAGTTTAGAAAAGTGTTACATAGAATACTGTGTCATAAAATGTCAGTGACAGTAAAAGTACGAAGAAGCAGTTTTATTTCTCTTTACTTTATTGATAAAAGAGCATGAGCTTCCATCCCACTTAATACAAAGAAGCCATTATACACAGCCAGGCTATGAAAAAAAGAGGAAAGCGCAAACTCTCATAGTGCAGTATCAAAAATTATTTGGTGGTTCAAAAAGAGGTAATGTTTTAATGAACAACAAAAACATTCAATATAGGCAATTTGGTATAAAAACCGTCAAGGATCTCCAATGTAGCTGGACCCTCGCATAGACATCTGGTTTGGCTGGTTGGCGATGGTATACATCGGCGATATAAAATAATATATATTTAATATATACGTTATATATATATATATATATATATATCACATTTTGATTATTAGACTTGTTTAATAAATACAGCCTCGGCCCCTTTTATTCTCCAACATCTCCGAATTTTCGTTCATGCCGCAATCTGATCGCATTTATACCGCATTCATGTTGCATTCACACCCGCGGTTGATGCACGGTTGATGTGTTTATTGATAATGGTTCGGATTTAATTGGTTGCAATTCTTCATGTATCCGCCAGATGACAGATATTCATGAATTGTAATGCACATGCGCTTCAGTAATGTGTCGACTTGCAGGTGTTTAAAAAAAATACCACAGTGGCCCATTGTAAATTGGCCTTGGGACTGAAGGAAGAAGTTACAATAATGTATCAATTTAGGCTTTTCATATTAAAAAAAGACAAGCATAGTTTCTGGTCTGGTTATTGTCATGAGAGTCCCGCCATGAGTGCACAACTGCAGTCCGAACGTACGTTTATTTAATATGGGCCGCGATTAATGCAACAGATGATAAGATGGCAACAGTTGTTCAAATTTATCAGTATTTTATCGAAAACTATGACTTTTACAAATTTTCGCCAGATGCTCATGTGTGGAAGCGTGCAATAAGGAAAATGTTATGTAGCGATCCATGTTTTTTTCGTATTGATCCCGATGTTATTGGAGGGTATTGGTGTGTATCACTGGGTTTTTCCGTATCTATGATCATGGAGACTGCAAAAGGCGAAAGGTCATGTTAAAACCAACTAAGAAACGTCAGTCGCTGGCAAGCAATGCGACAGCGACAGCGGCAGCTTCCAATAACGGTTCGACCGTCAGTGAAAACCTGGTGACCGGCAACCCTTGCTGTCTGTCCCCACCCGGATACCTGCAGCCTGAGCCGGATTTCGCGTACAGATTCGAGCAAGCTTGCATGTACCTAAGCGATTTCCAGCCTCGTCAGCTGACTACAGGTGTAGTAGTCCCGCTGTCACCTGTCAACGACGTGTATGATCAAGAATACGGGACTGGCAGTGGCTCTCGCCAGCTGATTGGGAAAGTCTATGGTGAGTAATGTTGCCATATTTTATTCTGTTTTTTTTATTTTGAAAATATCAATATCAATGCGATTCAAAAGTTAAGCGATTCTACAGTAGATACTGCACAATTGGTGAAAAGCTAGGCGCATGCGCATTGGAACCTTCTTGAAACACATATGCTTGTCATCAAATCAACGGTAGGCGCATGCGCATGTGAACAGGAGATGCCCCCGAGAAAATTATTGGTGGGACTGACTGTGGGAACTTCTTTAGGGGACTGACTGACTGACCATTACAGTAAAACTTTAACTTTTTTTTTGTTCCTCAGAAAAGAAAACTTTGTCATCTCATTCAAAAAACGGCAAATGGAGGGATTTCGATGGATAATATCGCTGTGTGTTACAATGCCTGCACATTGCTGAATCTGAGTATAAAGAATCAAGTACCGGAGTCTACAGTTTAGTGGCCGTTGTTATTGATTAGGATAAAATACCTGAAACAGTATGCTGTTGTTTTCAGACCGTATACAATACTTTTTTATATATACTGTATAATAAACCCGAAAAAATAAAGTATGCATTTATTCTACATGTATTCCAGTACATATGTGTATTCTATACCCGTACAGCATGTATTGTTGTAATACTCTTGTGATGTACAGTACTGAGCATGCCTACAGTAAACAGTACAGTATGCCTGAATAGTACTGTACTGTATGTTCTAGAAACACTGTATTTTGTTACAGTATAAAAGGAGACAATGGAACAATTTAAAACAAATCAACATTTTCTTTTATTGGTGGAGTAAGTACAAAAACATTTATTTACAAATACAATGTAAAAACATTGTAAGTGTACAGCAATTGAAAACATCAACAGGTGTATGGTTTACTGCTAGTGAAAACATTTATGTACAGAAAGTCAAAACATTTACAGTGAGTCAGGCCTGCCAACTCCAGTCCTCGAGGGCCGCAAACAGCCCCGGTTTTAAATGGCATATTTTCAAAAGGCAGGTCATCAAAATAATTTGATCCCTACACCCCCAAATATATAAAAAGCACACAAATCAACCATGTGCAGTCAAATGCACAGTGTCGCAGTCAAAAGCTACAGCACGGATTGAATATCGTTATATCAAGATGGTTTAGGCAGGCTTGTGGAGAAAATAAAAATAAAAAATGAGGAGAAAAAAATATATATATATTTTTTTTTTTTGGTGGTCACTCACTCTTGAACTTTGCAAGCAAGCAGTGGTGAACTTACAGATGCATGCACAGTAATCATCAGCTATATACTGTAGCTCCCATCCCAAAGAGGATTACAGAGCGGTGACTCAAATCCAACAATAGGAAAATTAGGCACGCAGGCGCAGAGAGGTGATGCTCGGCTAGGGACGGACGATTAAAAACACAATGACAAGCTTTAGAAACGGAATAGCTCTGGAGAGGTGTCTGTCAATAAGAGGTTCAAATCCTTGAGCGAGCCTTGTGTATGTGCTTGGGGGAGGGGGTACAGGGTACAGCTGCATGAAGGATTAGCTGTACTGCAGTTTAAAGAAATTACATATTTTCAAAAGTCAGGTCATCATAATAATTTGATCCCTACACCCCCAAATACATAAAAAGCACACAAATCAACCATGTGCAGTGTCGCAGTCAAAAGCTACATCACAGATTGAATATCGTAATATCAAGATGGTTTAGGCAGGCATGTGGAGAAAATAAAAAAGGAGGAGAAAATAAATTATATATATATATTTATTTTTTTTGGTGGTCACTCACTCTTGAACTTCGCAAGCAAGCAGTGGTGAACTTACAGACGCATGCGCAGTAATCATCAGCTATCAAGCAGGAATGTGATTGAAACCAGAAAGACACACATTCAAAGGAATGGTGTGGGAGAGGTGTACTGTACTGTAGATAAGATAAGAAGTGGAAATACTGCAGTGCAGTATAGTAAATTATCCTGTGTGTGCGGAGGCGAGGGAGGGGAGAGCGCTCTATATGCCGAAATGTGATACTGTTACAGTACTGTACACGCCTATGTGTTTCAACAATTTTTAAATGAGACATACAGGGTACAGCACTGCAAATGCATGTATAAATATACAAATTTACAATTACTGCACGCACACACGCAGACTGTGTACTGACGTAGGCTGATCTGCTAAAGTATTAGACTTCGAAGACAACAGCTCGCGAACGCCCCCATGAGTTTTTAGACGGTATTGCAGACAGCGCTAATAAAATACTTATATATACGAGCGCTAAAATACCGCAATACACTCCGGACAAAAATAAATGCATCTGCCCGTGGTTTTCAGAGTTGCGCCGCTACGGCCACACGAGGCTAAAGGCGGCCGCCACTGTATGGTATTTAGCTTCAGATGACTGTCAAAGAGAAGATACAGTACCTTATTGAGTTTGACTGTATCATACTGTACATCCTAAGGGGCATTTTCATTGATTGGCACTGTGCCTTTTTAGGTCTCCGTTGAGGGTTCAGGTAGGCACAATGCCAATAAATGGATTTAGTGACTTAGTATTTTTTTATGTTCTGATGTATTGCAATGTCTATTTTGTTTTTTGTTTATTTTGATGCTTTGCAGTGGCCAAAAGTCCTATTAGGCACATTTGGCTAATAGGATTATTGACCATTACAGTGGGGGGAGGGCTCTTGTTTGGGGTAGGGGGGTGGCTGATGGGAGTAGTCCCTGGGCTGGGTAGTTAGGCCTACCGAGGTATGGTGGGAGGAGTTAACCCATTAATTAACGTAGCGGTTTGCCACTAAGGTAATGAAGTGGGGTTGTTAATGTATTTTCATATTGTTAATTTTTTTTTGTATTGCAGGTTAACATGACAAAGTGGCTATCTAAGCCCAGAGAAGGAGAATGCTGGCACAAAATTAATGGTATTGGAAGGGAACTTAGCTGCTGGTGATCTGTATAGGGAAGTCCAGGGACCCAGTAGAAGCTTGGTATGCAGAAAAGAAGCAGACACACAGGCTGAAGCAAAAAAGTTTTAATGTGCCATAAAT